>NC_135805.1:133670104-133970104 GCF_964213995.1 Mustelus asterias | reverse complement strand
TCCTTACTGTCAGTTCAAACAAAACAGGCTTGGTAAGAAACCCTTCGTTTTTGTTTAAGAGAGTTTCCGGTGGAATGTGACTCAGTCTGCTGCACACTATTACCTGGACAATAGTAAGGCTGTAAGTGATCTGAGTATGAATCATCTACAGATGCCAAGTTGAGGCAAACCCGAGAGAGCCGACTCCAGTTTAATTGAGGGTGACAACAGATTCAGCCTCGCACTTAGCACGATCCCCGATTAGCTGGATGTTGGTGTAGGATTGCATAGCCGTTAACTTTTGCTGAATTATTGTTCAGCCGAGAAACAAGACACTGCCCTGTTGGAATTATTTTGCTCTTAGACTGTCTCTGGGCACAGGAGAAGAGAATACATCAAAAACCATTTGCCTAAAGAGTGAGCTTGCTTTCCCAGGTTATAGTTGCCAGGGCCAGCGGCAGAGAGCTCAGTCCCTATGCCTGTTTCATCGTGATAACCATTGCAGTTTGTTGAGAATTCATTCAGGTTTGGATGCTGTGCATGGGACCCCCATATCAGTGTGTACTCGGACCCCCACATCAGTGTGTACTCGGACCCCCACATCAGTGTGTGCTGGGACCCCCACATCAATGTGTGCTGGGAGCTCCCTGAAGATTACCCTTTGGGAAGCACCAGGATCCACTGCATGGGCAGCATGGAAGCACAATGGTTAGCACTGCTGCCTCACAGCACCAGGAACCCGGCTTCAATCCCAGCTTGGGACTCTGTCTGTGCAGAGTTTACACATTCTCCCCGTGTCTGTGTGGGTTTCCTCCCAGTGCTTCAGCTTCCTCCCACAGTCTGAAAGACGTGCTGGTTAGGTGCATGCTAAATTCTCCCTCAGTGTACCCAAACAGGGGCTGGAGTGTGGCGACTAGGGGATTTTCACAGCAACTTCATTGCAATGTTAATGTCAGCTGACTTGTGACACTAATACTTAAATTTATATGCTGTAATTGGTTAATTTCCAGTACAGTCACAACTTGGCATCTACCTGACAATGTGGAAAATTGCCTAGATATGTCCTGTACACAAAAAGCAGGACAAATCCAACTCGGCCAATTACCGCCCAATCAGTCTACTCTCGATTATCAGTAAAGTGATGGAAGGGGTCATCAACAGTGCTATCAAGCAGCACCTGCTTAGCAAAACCTGCTCAGTCACGCCCAGTTTGGGTTTTGCCAGAATCACTCAGGTCCTGACCTCATTACAGCCTTGGTTCAAACATGGACAAAAGATCTAAATTCCAGAGATGAGGTGAGAGTGGCAGCCTTGGCATTAAAACCGCATTTGACTGAGTTGCATGAAGGAGCCCCAGCAACACTGGAATCAATGGGTATCAGGGGGCAAACTCTCCACTGGTTGGAGTTATTCCTGGTTCATAGGAAGATGGTTGTGGTTGTGGAGACTCAGTCATCTCTGTTCCAGGATGTCTCTGAAGGAGTCCCTCAGGGTAGTGTCCTCGGCCCAACCATCTTCAGCTGCTTCATTAATGACTTTCCCTCCCTCATAAGGTCAGAAGTGAGGATGTTCACCGATGATTGCACAATGTTCAGCACCATTCGTGACAACTCAGATACTGAAGCAGTCCATGTTCAATGCGACAAGATCTGGACAATATCCAGGCTTGGGCTGACAAGTGGCAAGTAACATTCACACCACACAAATGCCAGGCAATGACCATCACCAATAAGAGACATTCTAACCACCGCCCCTTGACATTCAATGGTGTAACCATCACCGAATCCCCCACTGTCAACATCTTTGGGGTTACCATTGACCAGAAACTCAACTGGACTCACCACATGAACACAGTGGCTACAAGAGCAGGTCAGAGGCTAGGAATACTGTGGCAAATAACTCACCTCCTGACTCCCCAAAGCCTGTCCACCATCTACAAGGCACAAGTCAGGAGTGTGATGGAATACTCCCCACTTGCCTGGATGGGTGCAGCTCCAAATTCACCAAAGGTCCTTAGACAGCACCTTCCAAACCCATGATCACTTCCATCTAGAAGGACAAGGGCAGCAGATACATGGGGAACACCACCACCTGCAAGTTCCCCTCCAAGCCACTCACCGTCCTGACTTGGAAATATATCGCCGTTCCTTCGCAGTCGCTGGGTCAAAATCCTGGAATTCCCTCCCTGATGGCATTGTGGATCAACCCACAGCACGTGGACTGCAGCGATTCAAGAAGGCAGCTGACCACCACCTTCTCAAGGGCAGCTAGTGATAGGTAATAAATGCTGGCCAGACAGCAGTGCTCATGACTCATGAATGAATAAGAAAAAACTGAGAGCTCTCAGCCATCTGAGAAGGTACATGGGGCAGGTTGGAATAGCAAGAGAGAGCCAATGTGGCTTCAGATGTGTGAGTGTACATATGTGTGTGTGGTATGCAGGAGTCAAACCTTCAGGATTTTTTGGAACGGAAGTGAGAGTTGAACAATTACACACAAATCCAGCTCCACAGTCAATGACCGTTGACCTATAATTGCTGTGCTTGCTTCTTTACTGCTCTCCGGCTGGAGTCCGTCTGACTTACTAACATTTGAAAGGATTCAAAGAACAAAGACAAAGAACAAAGAAAATTACAGCACAGGAACAGGCCCTTCGGCCCTCCAAGCCTGCACTGACCATGCTGCCCAACTGAACTAAAAAAAACCCTTCCGGGGACCATATCCCTCTATTCCCATCCTACTCATGTATTTGTCCAGACGTCCCTTAAAACTCAATATTGTATCTACTTCCACTACCTCCCCCAGCAGCGAGTTCCAGGCACTCACCATCCTCTATATAAAAAAACTTGCTCGTACATCTCCTTTAAACCTTGCCCCTCACACCTTAAACCTATGCCCCCTAGTAATTGACTCTTCCACCCTGGGAAAAAGCTTCTGACTATCCACTCTGTCCATACCCCTCATAATCTTGTAGACTTCTATCAGGTCGCCCCCCAACCCCCGTCGTTCCAGTGAGAACAAACCAAGTTTCTCCAACCTCTCCTCATAGCTAATGCCCTCCATACCAGGCAACACCCTAGTAAATCCTTTCTGTACCCTCTGCAAAGCCTCCACATCCTTCTGGTAATGTGGCGACCAGAATTGAACACTATATTCCAAGTGCAGCCTAACTAAGATTCTATAAAGCTGCAACATGACTTGCCAAATTTTAAACTCAGTGCCCCGACCGACGAAGGTAAACATGTCGTTTCCTTCTTGACTACCTTCTCCACCTGCGTTGCCAATTTCAGTGACCTGTACATCCAGATCCCTCTGCCTATCAATACTCTTAAGGGTGCTACCACTTAATGTATATTTCCTATCTGTATTAGACATTCCAATATGCATTACCTCACATTTGTCCGGATTAAGCTCCATCTGCCATCTCTCCGCCCAAGCCTCCAATCGATCTATATTCTGCTGTTTCCTCTGATGGTCCTCATTGCTATCCGCAAATCCACCAAACTTTGTGTCATCCGCAAACTTACTAATCAAACCAGTTACATTTTCCTCCAAAACATTTATATATATTACAAACAGCAAAGGTCCCAGCCCTGATCCCTGAGGAATGCCACTTGTCACAGTCCTTCATTCAGAAACGCTACCCTCCGTCTTCTATGACCGAGCCAGTTCTGTATCCACCTTGCCAGCTCTGATCCCATGCGACTTCACCTTCTGCACCAGTCTGCCATGAGGGACCTTGTCAAAGGCCTTACTGAAGTCCATGTAGACAACATCCACTGCCCTATCCTCATCATCTTCGTCACTTCCTCAAAAGACTTGATCAAGTTAGTGGGACATGACCTTCCCTTCACAAAACCATGTTGCCTCTCGCTAATATGTCCACTTATTTCCAAGTGGGAGTAAATCCTGTCTCGAAGAATCCTCTCCAATAATTTCCCTATCACTGACATAAGGCAAACCGGCCTGAAATTACCTGGATTATTCTTCTTAAACAAAGTAACAACATTGGCTATTCTTTGTGAGAGGATATGTCTCGTTGCCTCAAACTGAGACGAAGAACATATTACATTGGGTCTCCAGGTTGAAAGCAGTAGCCAGATGCCAAACCATGTCAGGAAGTGAAAGAGGGTGTCTGGAAACGGAGGCAACCCACCCACCACCGCCTCCCCTCCCCACCCTCCCCCCCCCCACCCCCCGCCCCCCACCTTTTTAAAATCTCTAACAAAAAGGGCCTTCGCATCCAGGTTCTCATGGTGGGTGTGTGGGTGGGGAGTATGAAACCATTGTCGATTGTCGGAAAAACCCATCTGGTTCACTAATGTCCTTTAGGGAAGGAAATCTGCCGTCCTTACCTGGTCTGGCCTACATGTGACTCCAGAGCCACAGCAATGAGGTTGACTCTGCCCTCTCAACGAGGGTATCTAGGGATGGGCAATAAATGTTGGCCAGCCAGTGATGCCCATGACCCATGAATGAATAAAAAATGTTGGCCTCCACCAATGGACCTTTACTCACCTTTAATTGGCTGTCATTTGTGCACAGGCAATGTCACCACCTCTTGGGACCTTGTCTGAGAGTGGGGTGGAACCATGGAAACGCCATAACAGCCAGTGCCATGAAATCGTAGAATCATAGAATCCCAACAGAAGGAGGCCATGCGGCCCATCGAGTCTGCACTGACAACAATCCCACCCAGGCCCTATTCCCGTAACCCCACATATTTACCCTGCTAATCCCCTGACACTAAGGAGCAATTTAGCATGGCCAATCAACCTAACCCGCACATCTTTGGAGTGTGGGAGGAAACCGGAGCACCCGGAGGAAACATATGCAGACACGGGGAGAACGTGCAGACTTCACACAGACAGGAACCTGGAATCAAACCCGGGTCCCTGGCACTTTGAGGCAGCAGTGCTGACCACTGGCTCATCATGCTGCTCATGCCAGCTTCAGTCGTGTGTGTGTGTGTGTCCTGCCCAAAGAGGTGGGGGAGAGGGGAGTGGGCGGCATAAGGGTGGTGACAAAAATTCCAGTTCAATACCTCACACCTGTCTGAAGCTCATTTGCAAATGACATGCCAGTTCAATGTCTTCCTGCATTCTGTCAGCGTCCTCCTCAGCATTTACTGCAGTATTTACTCCTTGACTCATGGTTCACAGTGTCTCAGAGGAATCGGCTGCATTTCTTGTTCACTAATTTTGAAGTTGTACTTGTGATTCCAAAGTCTAAATCATTAATGTAAACTGTAAAGAACAGTGTTCCCAGCATCGATGTTCCTGGAACATCACTGCCACCTTCTGTTACCCTGAATACTCACCCTCAACCCCACTCCCTGTATCTGTTCTGTAGCTGACGTGCTCTCTGTTCTTTTACTTTGCTCCGACTCTACAATGCTTTGACCTGTCATGAGCCAACCAAACCTTGGCAAAGACCTCTTGAAAATTTCAATATATTGGGCTGGATTTTTACTCCCAAGGGAATTATTTTTAACCAGGAAATTTCCTGGCTCACTGCAAATAAAGAACAAAGAACAAAGAACAATACAGCACAGGAACAGGCCCTTCGGCCCTCCAAGCCCGCGCCGCTCCCTGGTCCAAACTAGACCATTCTTTTGTATCCCTCCATTCCCACTCTGTTCATATGGCTGTCTAGATAAGTCTTAAACGTTCCCAGTGTGTCCGCCTCCACCACCTTGCCTGGCAGCGCATTCCAGGCCCCCACCACCCTCTGTGTAAAATATGTCCGTCTGATATCTGTGTTAAACCTCCCCCCCTTCACCTTGAACCTATGACCCCTCGTGAACGTCACCACCGACCTGGGGAAAAGCTTCCCACCGTTCACCCTATCTATGCCTTTCATAATTTTATACACCTCTATTAAGTCTCCCCTCATCCTCCGTCTTTCCAGGGAGAACAACCCCAGTTTACCCAATCTCTCCTCATAACTAAGCCCCTCCATACCAGGCAACATCCTGGTAAACCTCCTCTGTACTCTCTCCAAAGCCTCCACGTCCTTCTGGTAGTGTGGCGACCAGAACTGGACGCAGTATTCCAGATGCGGCCGAACCAACGTTCTATACATCTGCAACATCAGACCCCAACTTTTATACTCTATGCCCCGTCCTATAAAGGCAAGCATGCCATATGCCTTCTTCACCACCTTCTCCACCTGTGACGTCACTTTCAAGGATCTGTGGACTTGCACACCCAGGTCCCTCTGCGTATCTACACCCTTTATGGTTCTGCCATTTATCGTATAGCTCCTCCCTACATTATTTCTACCAAAATGCATCACTTCGCATTTATCAGGATTGAACTCCATCTGCCATTTCTTTGCCCAAATTTCCAGCCTATCTATATCCTTCTGTAGCTTCTGACAATGCTCCTCACTATCTGCAAGTCCTGCCAATTTTGTGTCGTCCGCAAACTTACTGATCACCCCAGTTACACCTTCTTCCAGATCATTTATATAAATCACAAACAGCAGAGGTCCCAATACAGAGCCCTGCGGAACACCACTAGTCACAGGCCTCCAGCCGGAAAAAGACCCTTCCACTACCACCCTCTGTCTTCTGTGACCAAGCCAGTTCTCCACCCATCGAGCCACCTCCCCCTTTATCCCATGAGATCCAACCTTTTTCACCAGCCTACCATGAGGGACTTTGTCAAACGCTTTACTAAAGTCCATATAGACGACACCCACGGCCCTTCCCTCGTCAACCATTTTGGTCACTTCTTCAAAAATCTCCACCAGGTTAGTGAGGCATAACCTCCCTCTCACAAAACCATGCTGACTATCGTTAATGAGTTTATTCCTTTCTAAATGCGCATACATCCTATCTCTAAGAATCTTCTCCAACAACTTCCCCACCACGGACGTCAAGCTCACCGGCCTATAATTACCCGGGTTATCCTTCCTACCCTTCTTAAATAACGGGACCACATTAGCTATCCTCCAATCCTCTGGGACCTCACCTGCGTCCAGTGACGAGACAAAGATTTGCGTCAGAAGCCCAGCGATTTCATCTCTCGTCTCCCTGAGCAGCCTTGGATAGATTCCATCAGGCCCTGGGGATTTGTCAGTCTTTAAATTCTCTAACAAACCTAACACTTCCTCCTTTGTAATGGAGATTTTCTCCAACGGTTCAACACTCCCCTCCGAGACACTCCCAGTCAACACATCCCTCTCCTTTGTGAATACCGACGCAAAGTATTCATTTAAGATCTCCCCTACTTCTTTGGGCTCCAAGCATAATTCCCCACTTTTGTCCCTGAGAGGTCCGATTTTTTCCCTGACAACCCTTTTGTTCCTAACGTATGAATAAAATGCCTTGGGATTCTCCTTAATCCTGTCTGCCAAGAACATTTCGTGACCCCTTTTTGCTCTTCTAATTCCCCGTTTGAGTTCTTTCCTACTTTCTTTGTACTCCTCCAGAGCTCCCTCCGTTTTTAGCTGCCCCGGCGTGATGTTTCCTTTCAGTTGGGTGGGGACAGCTTTGGGGTGGGGCTGACCCCACCACACCCAGAAGCAGAGCAGACGTGGCTAAGGGATGAGGTGCTGGTTTAAAAGCCCATCTCAGTCCTGTGAACTTTGTCTCTCTTGTCATAGAATAGAATCATAGAATCCCTACAGTGCAAAAACAGGCCATTTGGCCCATCAAGTCTGCACCGACCCATACCCTAACCCCTTAACCTTACATATTTACCCCATTAACCTCTTTAACCTGCACATCCCTGGACACTAAGGGGCAATTTAGCATGGCCAATCCACTTAACCTGCATAAGTGGGAGGAAACCGGAGCAGCCGGAGGAAACCCACGCAGACATGGGGAAAATGTGCAAACTCCGCACAGACTGTGACCCAAGGCGGGAATCGAAGCTTGATCCCTGGCGCTGTGAGGTAGCAGTGCTAACCACTGTGCCACCGTGCCACCCAACAATTACAGTTTAGGCCCTCTTGTCCTCTTCCCTCACATCCCATCACCCTCACCCACATGCCTGCTCCATACCAGCCCAATGCCAACTCATGCCCCCACCCACCTCAATGGACTCTTACAACCCCCATGCCAACTCAATGCCCTTCCATGCCCATTCTCCCTGTATATACTCTGTATGGAACCAATGACCTATGGTAACAATGGTATGTTTCAAACTGCTTAAAAAACACCCATTCATAGTTTTGTGCAAAGAAAGCTGGTGTTCCTACACCACATACTAAATAACCAGTATCAATAAATAAAGCTTCATGTACTTTGCATTTCTTATCTTGTGCACATAAGCATGGAGCCACTGACAAAAGAGAACCCGGTGCTAACCACTGTGCCCCCGAGCCGCCCCCTTGCGCTAATTCATAGAATCTCTACAGTACAGAAGGAGGCCATTCGTCCATTGGGGCTGTACCAACCACAACCCCATCCAAGCCCTATTCCCGTAACCCTCATTTACCCAGTTCTCCCCCTGACACTAGGGTCAATTTTTAGCATGGTCAATCAATTTAACCCTCACATCTTTGGAGTGTGGGAGGAAACCCACGCGGACATGGGGAGAATGTGCAAACTTCACACAGACAGTCACCCAAAGCCGGAATTGAACTCAGGTCCCTGGCGCTGTGAGGCAGCAGTGCTAAGCACTGCGCACCATGCTGCCCAATTAGTCTACAGTTCTTGGACTTGCACTGTCACTTTTTAAAATTTAAGAATAACATTGGTGGGTCTTCCAATCCTCTGACACTATTCTCTTTTCTCAGGAATTTACATATATATAATAGCACTTCAGCAATCTCCTCCTTAACTTCTTTTAATAGACACAAATGCAATCCAATAGTTTTATCCTCTCTAAGTCTGATTAATTTATTAATTATCATTGCCCTTTCTATCTTATATGTCTTTATATATTTCTGGATCGCTTCTTCGAAGGTCATGTCTATCTTGTTAGTTCCTCTGGTAAACATTGAACCAAGGTAACATATCAATATTCTGTCATTGTGTTGTCATAGCCACTGGCCTTAGATTGTACATCCCTTAGTGATACAATCCCAATCCTGATTTTACTTTTTGTTATTTACGTATCTGTGGAATACATTACTATTTGTTTTTATGTTACGTGATAATTTAATTTTGCAAACCCTTTCATCTCACCCTCTTTTTAATATCTTTGCCATTAATGGAACAGTATGGAAGTAAAGAAAAAGAGTGTATATCTTTTTCTTTACTTCCAGACTGTTCCATTAATGGCTATTTTGCTCTGGTTCTTTTAGTGGAATATATTTCTCATGAAGTCTAGTGGAGGGACTTGGTTGAGATGTATAAGATTATGGAGGGTATGGACAGGGTGAATAGGAGGCAGCTGTTCTCCTGAGTTGATGGGTCAATAACAAGGGGGCATCATTTTAAGGTGAGGGGCAGAAGATTTAGAGGGGACTTGAGAACTTTTTTTTCACCCAGAGGGTGGTGAGAGTCTGGAATGAACTGCCTGGGAGGGTCGTGGAGGCTGGAAACCATACAACCTTTAAAAAGCATTTGAAATGTCCTAACATTCAAGGTTATGGGCAAAGTGCTGGAAAGTGGGATTATTGTGGATTTAGTGTAGTTTTGCTGGTGATGGGCCAAAGGACCTCTTCTGTACTGTATGAGTCCATGACTTTATTCATCACTGTTTCAAATACTTCCCACTGCTGTTTATCCTTTGGTCACTTTTTTTTCAACTTATGTTCAGTAAGGCAGCATGGTGGCACAGTGGTTAGTACTGCTGCCTCACAGCGCCAGGGAGTCGGGTTAGATTCCCACTTTGGGTCACTGTCTGTGTGGAATTTGGCCTTCTCCCTGTGTCTGCATGGGTTTCCTCTGTGTTCCTCCCACAGATGTGGAGATGCCGGCGTTGGACTGATCTTGGGTTCATGTCACACTATCTGTAACCCCCACGACTTGCCTGGGCTTGCAAAATCTCACGAACTGTCCTGGCTGGAGACAATACACATTTCTTTAACCTGTGCTTAACCCTCTCTCCACTCACATTGTCTGAAACTTTAAGACTTGATTACCTGTAAAGACTCGCATTCCACCCATTATCTTGTAAATTGAGTTTGTGTCTTTATATGCCCTGTTTGTGAACACGAGTCCTCACTCACCTGAAGAAGGGGCTTGGGGCTCCGAAAGCTAGTGCTGCCAAATACACCTGTTGGACTTTAACCTGGTGTTGTGAGACTTCTTACTGTTCCTCCCACAGTCCAAAGATGTGCAGGTTAGGCGGATTGGCCATGCTAAATTTCCCTTAACGTCCCAAGATGTGTACGTTAAGTGGGGATTAGCCATGGTAAATGCATGGCATTACAGGGATGGGGCAGGAGGGGGTGGGGGGGGGAGAGGGGGGGTGGGGGATGGTGGCTGGGTAAGATGCTCTGTCAGAGAGTCGGTGCAGACCCGATGGGCCAAATGGCCTCCTTCTGCACTGTTGGCATTCTATTAGTTGACGAGTTAGCCCATTTTGTGCTTTTCATTGTGGAATCTTGGGAATGTCTCTGGGGCGGAGGGTGGGGGATGGGGGTGGGGGGGTGTGGGGGGGGTGGGGGGTGGGGTGTGGGGGGTGGGGTATGGGGGGTTGGGGGGTGGGGTGGGGGGATGGCGGGGTGGAGGAGGTGGGGGTGGGGCGGTTGGGGGGGGTGGGGGTGGGGGGTTGGGGGGGATGGGGGGTGGGGGGGTGGGGGGGGTGGGGGTGGGGGTGATGTCTCTGGGAGGGAAAGAGGGGGAGCTGGCTGGAGGTCATTTGGACTCAAACGTCAGCTCTTTTCTCTCCATGCAGATACTGCCAGACCTGCTGAGATTTTCCAGCATTTTCTTTTTTTGGTTTCAGGTTCTAGCATCCGCAGTAATTTGCTTTTATACTTGGATGGCATCTCTTGCCAATTTGGTGGGGAGAGGGAGAAATGGCTGGGTGGGTTGGGGGTGGGGGGAGGGAACTAACCTCAGTCCAGCTTCCATCCTCCCACCAGAAGGTACAAACATCTAGGTCCCTACTCCACCAGCTGTGGCTGGAGTTACCATCTCTTGTTAGGTGCCATGGCATCACATCTCCAGCAACCACAGCCTCCACCTTCCCAACACCCTCGTGGTGTACGCCCTCAATCATTTGGGAGGTGAACAAATATTGCCTTACTCAGCGAGAAGAATCTTCATTCATCATTCAAACCATCTCCAATATTTTTACAACCATTGGATGACTGGACCGCACAGTGGCACAGTGGTTAGCACTGCTGCGTCACAGCTCCAGGGACCTGGGTTCGATTCCCGGTTTGTCTGTATGAAGTTTGCATGTTCTCCCCGTGTCTGTGTGGGTTTCCCCCGAGTGCTCAGGTTTCTTCCCACAGTCTGAAAGACGAGCCGGTTAGGTGCATTGGTTGTGCTAAATTCTCCCTCAGTGTACCTGAACAGGTGCTGGAGTGTGGCGACCAGAAGATTTTCACAGTAACTTTATTGCAGTGTTAATGTAAGCCGACTTGCGACAGTAATAAATAAAGTTTAAACTCATTCTCCCAGATTTCTTTCACTATTTGCTTGACTTTACTGTTCAAAATACAAAAAAAAAATCTCCTCAACTTCTCCAGCAAAACAATTCAAACTATTGCAAAAAGACAACAATAGAAAAAAAAGGCCTGTAATTTTTAACCTAATTTCTGTTCGGTTTTCACCAACAGGCGCATGGTTAGAAGATGGGTTATCTTGCAAACCATCACTGAAATGTGTTCCGATTGGCAGGAGCTCCGCGCTGTACTCACGATAGCCTCCAACATAAAACTGGTTGCAAACATTGAGGCCCATCAAAGTCCCGGTGGAAGTGCTAGTTTTGGTTGCTCACCTGAAAAAAAAAAGCACAGCTTTTTAAAAGGAAAATTCTGGACAGAACGAGCCCCACTGGGCCACTAAACGCTTCCTTTAACCTGCTTGCTTTTCCAAGAGGCAGGAAAACGAGCGGACGCACGTAGGCAAACTCCCAGAATGGTCACCTTTGACCTGCCAGGCAGATACATCATCCCCTCTGGTGTCCTGACACGTTAGCCTGTGATGCGTGATAAATCACACGGGTGGCTAGATTGTACCCGGGAAATAAAGGCTTTTATTACCAACAATAACGGAGTTACAATATACAATCCCAGACTAAAGGGTCACCAGACAGAGCAGTGACCTTTTATACATCTCCAGGAAGGCGGAGCCAACTGGGGTGTACCATAGGACAATATTAACATGTAGAACAGCCCAACCCTAACCCCAACAGTAACATATCTACAAACCCATAGTGCTGGCCAACCATGGCTCAGCACTCCTGGTGGTAACCAACAATGGTTCACCACAGCCTGTAGACTATTTCCTCTGCAGTAAATGAGGCTAAAATACTGTTTTCTCAATATCTCAAAAGCTGCTTGTTAACTTCTAGGAATGGAAACAATAAACACAATACTGGCAAACTCACAATTGCAGTGACCTGTCAATCTTTCTTTTCCCCTGAGTTTCCTATTTTCAAGATACTTGAGTGTGGAAATTTCTGACTTTTAGAGTCCTTTTAGGAACCGTCAATTCAATTTATCTCTCTGCTACAACGCAATTTGTAGAATGTTCCAGATTCCTTTTGGGAATGTTAAATTATTGCACACTGCGACTGAATGTTCCACATTAGCTCCTACTTTACCTCATTAGAAAGATGGCGTCTATTTCCAAGATTCTCCTATTTCCAAGATGGCGCCGGAGCGAGGCGACTTCTTGCAAGCTGTGCGCTGGATACCTTCTAATTCTATCTTTTACTCTCATTCTATGACTACATTCTGCACGCTCTTGTTTCCTTCTCCCTTATGTACATTATACGCTGTCTGTATGGTGTGCAAGAGACAATACTTTTCACTGTATGCTAATACATGTGAAATTATAAATCAAATCAAATCAAAAGAAAGTAATCAGCCATCTCTCTAACGTAACTGGTCCCACTTCTTTTCTCTTCCCCCTACAGCTCAGCAATTTTCCTGCCTTTCCAAGTCTTAATTTTGTTACATCCTTGGTCAGACATTTGGCCATGAGGGAGATAGGGTTAGAGTTTAAAGTAACAAAGGTCAAAATTGAAGACAATCCCCTTGTGAAATATGGCGAGGGGATTCCATGGATTTTCAATCAGCAAAAATAAAAATTTCTCAACAAGTTCAGAAAGGTTGACGATATCTATCTTACACATTCAGGGTATGTATGAGGCATATGTAAATCAGCAGACAAACTGTGGTCACACACACCACTCTACAGAGTAAATGACAAACTAGACTGAGTCCATGGATTTCTCAACAAATCATCCAGACGTTACTCGAACTGGGAGTCAACAATCTCACTGAAATTTTATCTTTCACATTGAGGGCTTCCAATCTCCACCTTGGAATCCTCTCCAACAATCACTCTCACTCGCACAGTGTTTCAATCCTTCCTTCCTTCCCCCTGGATTCCCGTGAACTCAAACACTAACTTACAAACACACATTCAGATCTATGGCCATACCAAAGCAGAACACCACTGATCCAAATGGCTATGTTTTCCCCACTTTATTTGTTCCTCTTTATTTGTGCTTCCCACAGCTCTTTCTTTAAGTTTACCTAACTGGGACATCTGCTTGCCCATCTCTGTGACACTCCCTGGCTGGCTCCCTGAAGCACAGTTGTTCAGTGTCCCTTGAACCGTTCTGTTGATGGAGCGAAACACCCCCAGTGGGTCCCATCCTTGCTACTAGGCAGGAACCAATGTAACAAGCATTGGAACATCCAGTATCTTAAACATCACAACCTTCACAGACTGTGAATTTTACCACCCAAGATCAATGGCTCCATGACAATTCAATCACTTTTTGTAAGTCATTGTCGAATGTGCTTCCACCCACCTTCAAAGCTGTGCATTCCAGATGTGCTTGGCAAGGTGGCCGAGTGGTTAAGTCGATGGCTGCTAATCTGTTGTACTTTGCATGCATGGGTTCACATCCCATCCTTGTCGGTGATCTATAGGGGCAGCACGGTGGCACAGTGGTTAGCACTGCTGCCTCACAGCGCCAGGGATCCGATGTCAATTCCCGGTTTGGGTCACTGTTGGTGCGGAGTCTGCATGTTTTTCCCGTATCTGTGTGGGTTTCCTCTGGGTGCTCCAGTTTCCCCCCACAGTCCGAAAGATGTGCTGGTTAGGTGCATTGGCCGTGCTAAAGTCTCCCTCAGTGTACCCAAACAGGCGCCGGAGTGTGGCAACTGGGGGACTTTTACAGTAACTTAATTGCAGTGTCAATGTAAACCTACTTGTGACACTAATAAATAAACTTTAAACTTTAAAAAGATCACAACCCGCTGCGTAAAAGCATTCCTCCTCATCTCTTCTGCTCAATTAGCTTCAATCCATGTCCTTTGATTAGTGACTCTCTGACAATGGAAACAGTTTCTCCTCATGCCCTCTATTCAAGCCTTTCAGAATTCTGAGCACTTCTGTTAAATTTCCAATTGAACCATTCCTGAGTAGAACAATTCCAGCCTCTCGATGTTCTTTCATAGAATCATAGAAACCCTACAGTACAGAAGGAGGCCATTCGGCCCATCGAGTCTGCACCGACCACAATCTCACCTACGTCCTATTCCCGTAACCCCATGCATTTACCTCTGACACAAAGGGGCAATTTAGCATGGCCAATCCACCTAACCCGCACACCTTTGGACTGTAGGAGGAAACCGGAGCACCCGGAGGAAACCCACGCAGACACAGGGAGAATGTGCAGAGACCGCACAGACAGTGACCCAAGTCAGGAATCGAACCCGGGTCCCTGGCGCTGTGAGGCAGCAGTGCTAACCACTGTGTCACCATGTGCGACTGAAGTCACTCACCTCTGGTACGATTAGCAACCTAGGACAGGAGTAGGCAGTTTGGTGTTTTGGGCTTCTCTTGCCGTTCGGTGCAATCATGTCTGATCTGTGACATAACTCTGTACACACACCTTTACCACATAATCATTGACACAATTGATTAACAGGAATCAATCTCAAGTTTAACATTTATTCCAGTAAATTGTACCTGGGCCATCAGTATTGACAACCTTCACACTGAATGGAACATAAATCTCCAGTTGGAGCCTAACTGGTGATTTATAAACGTTTAGCTTTTGGTTCCTCCATTGACAAACTGAGATCTGTAGACTCTGCCTGTTGTTCCTTCCAGCCTGTCTGCACCTCCTCAGTAAGGAGCTTCAGCAAAAGCTTCACTTTCATAGGATCCCTACAGTGCAGAAAGAGGCCATTCAGTACATTGCGTCTGCACCAACTCTCTGAAAGAGCATCTTACCTATCCCCATAAGCCCACACATTTACCCCACCATTCCTCCTAACTTACACATCTTGGGACACTAAGGGGTAATTTAGCATGGCCAATCCGCCGAACCAGCACATCTTTGGACACTAAGGGGTAATTTACCATGGCCAATCCTCCTAACCTGCACATTTCTGGACACTAAGGGGCAATTTACCATGGCCAATCCACCTAATCTGAACATCTTTGGACACTAAGGGGCAATTTACCATGGCCAATCCTCCTAACCTACACATCTTTGGACACCAATGGGCAATTTTGCATTACCAATCTACCTAACCCACACATCTTTGGAGTGTGGGAGGAAACCGGAGCACCCGGAGGAAACCCATGCAGACAGAGAGAGAATGTGCAAACTCCACACAGACTGTGACCCAAGCTGGGAATTGTGCCCAGGTCTCTGGCACTGTGAGGCAACAGTACTAACCACTGTGCCACTGTGCCGCCCACTGAGGGTCTTCACTCATTGAGAATGATGGAACTATCTTCACCCATTGGATGAAAGGCCTGCCTCCACTTCAGCTGTCAGCGAAAGGGAAGGAGGAAATACAACCATGTGAAAGAATCCACCTCGCTGTATTTGGGTTGCAGGGGTTTACTTCCTGATGTTAGATGTCCAGTTGACTGAACGGTCTGAAATTAACCATTGAAAGAATTGATGCATTTCTTTAAACACTTGCTGGGCCACAAACTCTTCACTGCCTTCCTCCAAGGGTATGATGGGAAGGACTTTCAGAGCCTATTATATGGGGAGATGTTGTGGTAATGCCATTGGACAAGTAATCCAGAGGCTGGTTCGAATCTCACCACAGCCACTGGTGGAATTTTAATTCAAGTTATAAATTTGGAATTGAAAGATGGTCTCAGTAATGGTGACCATTAAAGTGTCATCCATTGTTGTAAAAAGCCATCTGGTTCACTAATGCCCTTCAGGGAAGGAAATCTGCCATCCTTACCTGGTCTGACCTACATGTGACTCCAGGACCACAATTGAGATGGCCTAACAAGCCAAGGACAATTAGAGATAGGCAACAAATGTCCGACCAGACCTGTGATGTACACATCTCACAGAAGAATAAATGAGAAAATTAAGAGGAGGTGAATTCCTAGTACGTCCCAGTGTGTCAGTGACGAGCAGCACGGTGGCACAGTGGTTAGCACTGCTGCCTCACAGCACCAGGGACTCAGGTTCAATTCTGGTGTCGGGTCACTATCTGTGTGGAGTTTGCACATTCTCCCAATGTCTGCGTGGGTTTCCTCCAGGTGCTCCGGTTTCCTCCCACACTCCAAAGATGTGCAGGTTAAGTTGATTGGCCACGCTAAACTGACCCTAGTATCAGGGGGATTAACAGGGTAAATGCATGGGGTTACGGGAATAGGGTCTGGGTGGGATTGTGGTCCATGCAGACTTGATGGGCCAAATGGCCTCCATCTGCACTGTAAGGAGTCTATGGGATTCTATGACCTCCCTCATACAGCAATAGATGGCAAACCACAGCTAGCTCCTGCTACAGCCTGCAAAGAGCTTCATGATGCCCATATCCCCCGCACAAGCACTGGTAGTGCCATCCATGCCGAATGGCCTCCTTCTGCACTGTAGGGTATCTCTGATTGCTATGAATCTGTGAATTCACCCGGGTTAACTCCCCGGCTCATTGAATCTTTTACTTCTACCCGAGAGGGCAGACAGCTGATGCCCCATCCCAAGGATGGCACCTTCAACAATGCAGCGCTTCCTCTGCGCTGGAGTGGGGATTTGAATCCACAAACTCATCTCCGAGGCAAGAGAGCCACCAACTGCGCCATAGCCGACACAGCATCCAACACAGAAATCAATAGTGGATCTCGGAAAAAAAGCACGCAGAGCAGAGATACATTTCAAAGTCAAAGGAATCAATATTCCTTTAACCGTGACCAAGCTAATCAGTTACTGCCTGAACTATGTGTGGTGAGGTGAGACACGGCAAGCTTGTTTACAAAGAGGCAAGTCATCCGTGTGCGGAGAGCACAGCAAAACTTAGCATAGTTGCAAATTATCTCCTGTATTCCGAGAATCGATACTAAACAGATGTGGAGCATCCAGCCATTGCAGCCTAACACATCATCTAACAACCGAGGAAGCCTACTGTGATGCATCAATAGCGGACTGGGGTTTGGTATTCTTAAACTGGCATTCTGCCAAGCCAGCTTTGCAAGGCTTTTCCATTTGTTACATTATAGCAAGGTCCCAATTTTCACCGAGTCAAAACTAATCAGGATGCCTTTAGAAATGGCGGGCAGGACCTGATTCCGGTTTCCCATCCCTTTTTCCCTCTCCTGGCAACTTTGGTCAGCATAGGATCAGGGTGTGTGTTGCCAATTGACCTCATTGCTGAGTACTTCTAACTTTCTGCAATTTTCACTGGGTCAGGCCTGTTTTATTGGGAGACATGGGTTCATAGCCTCTCAGAGGAGATGGATATCCAGCTTTGAGAATAGCAACCAAACAAAAACATTCAACACAGCCATTGCGCCTCTTACTTCCTGATATAATCAATCACAGCCAACTGCAGTAACAAAAGCGGCTATCAAATTTCCAGATGGCACAGTGGTGAGCACTGCTGCCTCACAGCACCAGGGACCCGGGTTCAATTCTGGCCTCGGGTCACTGTCTGTGTGGAGTTTGCACGCTCTCCCCGTGTCTGTGTGGGTTTCCTCCGGATGCTCCGGTTTCCTCCCACAGTCCAAAGGATGTGTGTGTTGGGTGGATTGGCCACGCTAAATTGCCCCTTAGTGTCAGGGGGACTAGCTAGGGTAAATGCATGGGGTTATGGGGATAGGGCCGGGGTGGGATTATGGTCGGTGCAGACTCAATGGGCCGAATGGCCTCCTCCTGCACTGTAGAATTCTGTGAATGCTTTCACTGAGTGACAAGAATTACTAAATCATTTAACTCTGCAATCAATGTTTACCACAGCTTGAAGGGGAGTGGAAGATTTGCTTGATTGACACCTTTATTATTTGTAATAATCTGAAGTCCCTTTGGTGTGTTTTTCCAATTCTTGTGTGTTTATTGATACATGAGTTAGAAGTCTAAAGTGAATAAAAGCTTTCAAAATTGATACTTTGAATGCCTCCAGTTGGTTGATTCTTTGAACGAGGTTGAAAGCTCAGCAGATTTTTTTATTCAAAGCATTTTTTCAATGCTTCTGCTATGTTATCAGTTACAGGATCATTTCAAAGACTTGCCTGTCTTTCCAATGGCCCATTAGTTCTGAATAGATGGTAGATACTGGGAGAATGGGCAGGAGGTGGAATGGAAGCGGCTTGGGAATCATGGAAATAGGAAGGGACATGGAGAGTGCATGGGAGGCATTCAGAAATATGGGAGACATAAAGGAAGGGTGATGATTGAGGGATGGCACAGTGGCACAGTGGTTAGCACTGTTGCCTCACAGCGCCATGGACCCAATTTTGATTCCCAGCTTGGGTCACTGTGTGAAGTTTGCACATTCCCCCTGTGTCTGCATGGGTTTCCTCCGGGTGCTCCGGTTTCCTCCCACAGTCTGAAAGACATGCTGATTAGGTGCATTGGCCGTGCTAGATTCTCCCGAATAGGCACCAGAGAGTGGCAACTAGGGGATTTCCACTAATAATTAAATAAATAATACTTGATCCCCCTCATCTAAATCATTAATATTGATTGTTTTTTTTATTATTCATTCATGGGACATGGGCGTCACTGGCTGGCCAGCATTTCTTGCCCATCTCTAGTTGCATTTGGAGGGCAGTTGAGAGTCAAGCACATTGCTGTGGTTCTGGAGTCACATGTAGGTCAGACCAGGTAAGGACAGCAGATTTCCTTCCCTAAAGGACATTAGTGAACCAGATGGGCTTTTCTGACAATTGACAATGGTTTCATGGTCATCAGTAGATTTCCTAATTCCAGATTTTTTAAATTGAATTCAAATTCCACCATCCACCATGGTGGGAGTCCCCAGAGCATTAGCTGAGTTTCTGGATTAATAGTCTAGCGATAATACCACTGGGCCATCACCTGAACAGCTGAGGTCCAAGAACTGCAGCAGTCTATGAGTTGCACCATGGCAAACTGAAAATGGCCTGGTTATTCCGACATTCTGTCCATTAACCGATCCACAATCCATATTAGTATATTACTCCAAATTTGATAAACTCCCATCCTGTGTAGCAACATCCGATTACGTGCCATCTTTCCTATTTGAAAATCCAAACAAATCACATTCATTGATTTCCCCCGATCTACCCTTGTGATTAATCCTCATAAATCTCTCATAGATTTGCCAAATACAATTCTCCTTTCACAAAACAATGTTAATTTTGCCTAATCCTGTTCCAAGTGTCTTGTTTACTTGTCCACGCTTTGGCAAATCAGCCCACAAGGCTGTGATCCTGCTCCCAGTTCACAAGCAAACACTGAAACGGGAGAATCCGATAAGGAAAGTTGTGCAACGTTGGTCTGAGGAATCGGATGATCTCCTATGGGACTGCTTCGAGTCAGTGGACTGGTCAATATTTAAGAACTGAATGACCAATCTGAATGAGTATGGTATTACAGTAACTGCCAAAGAAGCAAATTTGTGTGTTTCTCAGCTGGAAACCATGGATGAACAGGGATATCCACTGCTTACTGAAGTTCAGGTTTGAGGTGCTTAAGTCAGGTGACCCTGACATGTGCAAGAAATGATGTGGAGATGCCGGCGTTGGACTGGGGTAAACATGGTAAGAGTTTTAACAACACCAGGTTAAAGTCCAACAGGTTTATTTGGTAGCAAATGCCATTAGCTTTCGGAGCGCTGCACCTTCATCAGTTGGAGTGGAAATCTGCTCTCAAACAGGGCACAGAGACACAAAATCAAGCTACAGAATACTGATTAGAATGCAAATCTCCAATGTGAGTGGAGGGAGCATTCATGCTCCCTCCACTCACATTGTCTGTATCTTTAAGACCTGGTTGGCTGTAGAGATTCGCATTCTAATCAGTATTCTGTAACTTGAGTTTGTGTCTCTGTGCCCTCTTTGAGAGCAGATTTCCACTCCATCTGACGAAGGAACAGCGCTCCGAAAGCTAATGGCATTTGCTACCAAATAAACCTGTTGGACTTTAACCTGGTGTTGTTTAAACTCTTAATGTGCAAGAAGCCAGATACGATCTACAGAGAACCATCAAAGATGCCAAGAAACAGTACTGGACCAAGCTAGAGTCCCTGGTTAGCCACATGGACCCCCGCCAACTATGGCAAGGTTTGCACAACATAACAGGCTACAAGATGAAGGCATGCAGAGTCGTCGGCAGCAATGCACTTCCCCGCTGAGCTCAACGCATTCTATGCCCATTTTGAGCAAGGGGTCAGTGAGAGCGCGCCTTCCACCCCAGAGGCCTTGACCAAACCAGTATCCAAATTCATTATTCAGATGTCAGATCAGCCTTCTTGAACGTTAACCCACAGAAAGCGGCTGGCCCGGATGGGGTACCCAGACGAGCACTCAGATCTTGCATGAACCAGCTGGCAGAGGTATTTGCAGACATCTTTATCCTCTCCTTACACCACTCTGAGGTCCCTATCTGCTTCAGGAAGACGACCATCATCCTAATGATGGGAAAAGCCAGGCAGCATGCCTTAATGGCCATCGTCTGGTGGCTCTGACATCCATCATTATGAAGTGCTTCAAAAGGTTAGCCATGGCACAAATCAACTCCAGTCTTCCAGATTGCCTGGATTCACTACAGTTCACCTATTGCCACAGGTCTACGGCAGACGCCCTCTCCCTAGCCCTGCACTCAACCCTGGAAAACCTAGGTAACAAAGACACCTGTGTCAGACTCCTATTTATTGAATACAGCTCAGCCTTCAACACCATTATCCCAACAAAACTCATCTCCAAATTTCATGGCCAGGATTCAGCTCCTCCCTCTGCAACTGGATCCTAGACTTCCTAACTTACAGACCGCAATCAGTAAACATAGGTAATGACACCCCCTCCATGACTATCCTCAACACTGGTGCCCCACAAGGCTGTGGCCTCAGCCCCTTACTATACGCCTTATACACCTATGACTGTGTGGCCAAATTCCCCTCCAACTCCATTTTCAAGTTTGCTGATGACACCACTGTTGTGGGTTGGATCTCAAACAATGACGAGACGGAGTACAGGAAAGCGATAGAGAATCTGGCGAACTGGTGCGATGACAATAATCTCTTCCTTAATGTCAGTAAAATGAAGGAGATAGTCATCGACTTCAGGAAGAATAGTGGATGATATACCCCTGTCTACATCAACGGTAAAGAAGTAGAAATGGTCAAGAGCTTCAAATTTCTAGGTGTCCAGATCACCAGCAACCTATCCTGGTCCCTCCATGCTGACGCTACAGTTAAGAAAGCTCACCAACGCCACTTCTTATGCAGGAAGCTAAGGAAATTCATCATGTCCACCAAGACTCTCACCAATTTTTACAGGTGCACATTAGAAAGTACCCTTTCCGGGTCTTTCACAGCTTGGCATGGCTCCTGCTCTGACCAAGACTGCAAGAAGCTACAAAGGGTTGTCTACGAAGCCCAGTCCATCACGCAAACCAGCCTCCCAACCATTGACTTTCTCTACGCTTCCTGCTGACTCAGGAAAGCAGCCAGCATAATCAAGGACCCCAAGCACCCCAGACATTCTCTCTTCCACCTTCTTCCATCAGGAAAAAGATACAAAGGTCTGAGATCATGTAGCAACCGACTCAAGAACAGCTTCTTCCCTGCTGCCATCAGACTTTTGAATGGACTTACCTTATATTAAGTTGATCTTTCTCTACACTCTAGCTATGACTGTAACATTACATTCTGCATCCTCTCCTTCGCTTCTCCCCTATGTAATCCATTAACGTAGGTTTTGTCTGTATAGCGTACAAGAAACAATACCTTTCATTGTGTTGTAGGGAAATATCCCTTACCAGTGCAGAATAGACGTTGAGTCGCAAATCAAGGTTCAAAGCGTGTCTTTATTGTACAATTACTGGGATCCCAGGGAGACCCCCGTAGCCAGCTCAGAAACAGTGGCTTGGCCACGTTGATCTCAATTGGATTACATCAGCCCTGGATCTTTATAGGGCTCCAAATTTGAGCGGGAACATTTGATTATGCATCTTTTTACAATATGTATAAAGTGGTCTGTCAGTTTCAAAAGTCCCTAGGAAGTTTCATGGATTAGCATTTGTATGGTGTGTGTTCGTGTTAATGGGATTACTTGGTCCTGCCCCGGTGTCTAAATGCGTTTCCCATTACTATCTCTATGTGTCCTCTTATTTAAATTGGTCCTATTGTTCCGTGTCTGTGTTTCCTGCTTGTGAGATTGAGTGTTAATGTCATCCTGTCCTGTTGGGTGTCTGGGGTATTTCATTCTTAACCTTTTATCCTTATCTCTTAGTTTATCAGATTTTTATGTCTGCCTTGGCCGAATTAGTAATGTTTCAGTGATAGCTTGGTTTTGATAACCCACTCTGTGTCTCGTTTCATAGGGATCTTGATCGTCCTTGACCAGTTTAAAATGCAGCTACAGGCTGTTGCTAGGCAGATTAGGGATCTCCCGCAGTTTCTGAAATTCGTGAGTCTCTCAGCTGTGCAGGGGGAGACCCGATCGAATATCCATCCGGGGGTGCCCCTCTGCATTGTTGGCCCGTTATGAGTGGTGCCAATTAGTCCAATAAAAATATGTTTGATGATACAAATATGGTTTTCTGGAAAATTTCCTCCTTCAGTCCCTCCTCTCGTCCAGGGGGTGCCATTCATGGCTGACCCCCCATGGACGACCTTCAGAGGAACAGTGATTTGTACAGCTGTTGTCCTTGCCGTTGTTCCTCCTCTTCTGGGTCGTTGTTAAGTTCTTGCATCTGGATACTGGCAGTGGGTAGCATTCCTGATGTAATATTTGCACATATCACTTTAATACAGGTTAGGCCAAGGCAGAGTGTGAACAGGATGGCTACTACTAGGATCAATCCCTTCATAATATATGCTCCCCAAACTGTGTTAAACAGCCATCCTAACCACCCATCAGTCCCTGTTAACCCCTATTTAAAGTTATCCAATTGCTTTTGTATCCCGGACATGGCTGCTGTTATGTTTAGTGTCTCGTCGTGTACGTATGTGATGCATTTTTCCTTGATGATGGTGCATACCCCCCCCTTGTCTGGCTAGCTGATAGTCCACCGCATATCTCGTTTGTTGTGTGTATAGTCTGAGTTCTGCGAGTTCTTGGTCAATTGCGCCTAATGCTTGTAGGGTGTTGTTTCCTAAAATGGTCAGTCCACATATGAAGAAGTTCCTATTACTGGCACTGATCACCCCTGCGGCGCCTCCCAGGGATAGTGTCCCCAGAAATCCATATCCTAAAGAAGACCCTAGTGTGACAGGGGCCTGCCAGTCGGAGCAAAATTCTGCGCTGATGGCCCTGGTCACTATGCGTTTCTGGACATGCCCTTCACTTGGGCATGGAACCGTGAGAGGTCTGATTGTCCCTACGGAAAAGAACCTTGGAGGCCTGTCTGTGGCCGTCATATATACATTTTTAAATAAAAACACGTACCCGTCTTTAACCCGATAACATGCATTACCCCGGGGTCGTTTGACCGCATGGCCCCATCTTGTGGAACCTTCCCTCCCCCTGGACTGTCCACTTGATTGTACCTCTTGGTGAGAATCAAATGGATATGTCCCTGAGGCTGAGCTTACGTGGGTGCTGTTGCACTTGCCACACATAAGCTGCCTACCCGCGGTGACTGCAATGCATTTTTGTTGCTTGCAGTCACAAGTGAAGTGTCCTTCCCGGACCCAGCACTCCTGGAGAGCACAATGTGCCTCAGCGCACGAATCATTTTTAGGGACAAAGGCATGCATGCACCCCCATCCCTCTCCCTTAAAACATTGTGGGTAGTTCCCATGTGTCTCCTCCGGTTGGGGTCCCGTCCCCCTTAGAATTCCCGGCTCAGTGAGCTCTACACACCTTCCTTGTATCCCTTGCTTAAAGTACCCAATATGTTCTTTGCAGGGTGCCCCCGATGTGTCAATAGTGAATAACTCTTGTGGGAGCCACCCTGGTGTTGCGATGAATAGGGAGTTTACTGATCGCGCTGAGGGGTAACAAGCGGTCCTATTCCCATAGATCTGGATGTGTGTTTTCAGGAATAGGTTTCCTTCCATGATTGGTGGTTCTGCTCCCCTAACCCCCATATGTTGGAGTGTATTTACAATGGTCAGGGTTATTATCAGATATGTCCCTGTTCCCATATCGCTCTTTTTTTTTTTTCCAACAGTATTTTACAATTACAGTATATACAGAAAATAAACAGGCAATCAAATTAAAAGTAGTTGGTTCCGACGTCTTGATAGTAGATCTGGTCCTGGTTCCTGTGGAAGTTGAATGAGCAAAACGGTATTTTTTAGTTCATTTGTCCTCATATAGTTTTAATTGGGTCCAGTGTTTCCAGACCCCCTGTCCCCTTATATCTATACAGGCACAGGTATCTCCGCTAACAATGACCTCGTAAGGTCCGTGCCATCTTGGGGCAAATCCTGGTTTTGCAGGAAGCACTTTTGTTAATACCCGGCTCCCGGCTTTTGGGACTTCTGGTAATATTTCTGAGTCCCCCTCTGCGTCGACCTGTGCCTGATTAGAAATTACGGACCGGCGCATCCCCTTCAATTGGGTGCTAAGGTCTCGGATGTATTGTCGGATCCTATCTTTTATCGGACCCACATCTGTCCAGCCTGTAATAATGTTTTCGGGTAAGTGCATTGCTCGCCCGGTCATCAGCTCGTATGGAGTCAAGCCGGTAGTTCGATTTGTGGTCGCCCTAAGCCTCATCAGAACTGCAGGTAGGACTTCTGTCCAATTTCTACCTGAGGATTGCATTGCTTTTGCCATTGTTGTTTTTAGAGTCCGATTCATCCTCTCCACCATCCCGGAACTTTGTGGGTGATAGGGGATGTGAAATTTTTGTTTTATTCCTAATAGTTGGCAAATGTTTTTCAGAACCTTTCCTGTGAAATGTGTTCCCTGGTCCGAATCAACTTGGAATTGGCATCCCCCATCCATAGCAAGCTTAGTGTGAATTAAATAACACTTTGTACTGGCCTTTTTTGGCTGCAATTGGACATCCATTCATTTGTCTGTAATCTTATCAAAAGACATCGCTTTCCCCATTAAAATCACATGCCATACAGTTCCGATCTTTATATGAGTACTCTTACACTCTCTCTAATTTGATCATTTGTTTGCGTGCAAGCGCTACACCACAGTACTTCACAAAATAATTATGTCTTTATCAATACCCAATATAGTATATGAATATATCATACAAAGTTGGTTAAGGCTTTTCAGGATTTGATGTTATTCTTGTGTCTATATGGCAGTGCTATACTGTATAATAAAAATAATCAAGCGGCAGTTGTATCATACCACTTTACACATCGTACCCGTGATATCCAAACCCTTTTAATTTAAGCCGTTTCTTTTTTTTAAACTGAGCTCCAGATCGAAACCCCCGCACTCTAGGAAAAGTAACAGGCGCCGAATCAAAATCAAAGCAGGTACAATACATACCAGTTATTTGATTAGGAACATTTTGGTTTCTTAACTGGCTAGGTTTTAAGCTTTGCAGTGCTTTTATATTTGGCAAACCTTGAACCTTGATGGCTCATGAAATTCCGACGGCAGTACATAATTTTAACTAGTTCAGAATACTAAACTATCTGACGTTCGCAAATCGCGATATTCTGCGATTAATACTGTATTTCACTGACTTGATATACTTTAAACTAATTCATAGACCTCAGTCTTTTGTTCCTGCTTTTCTACCTTTCCACAAAATAACTTATTTTCTTCTCTTAACTCCTCAACTAACTCTTATAATTTCTACTTCAAGACAAAGGAAAGAGCACATGCTTCCTTCCAAGGTTTAAATCCTTTCTTAACATTAAAACAAACAACAATAAAGCATTCACGCAACCACTTTGTTTAAACACACACACATATATACACATGGAAGCTTCCAAAAGTCATTCCACAGTACATCCTTTTTCATTCAAACTTATCATTTCAGACTGGGATGAGTGTAAAACATTCAAAGAGAATACTGAACATTGATTAAGACAATCGCTTTTATTCTTCTTTCTTCCAAACTGTAATTGACTCAAAGCAGAAGTAAATTCAAGAAATCCTATCACTTGAATCTTTACAGTTTTAACACTCTCCCAGCCCCCCTGAGGCTAAACCAAGGTGCAATGTACTGCACCTACTGCCTGTAGCAAACATTCCACAGGAACAAAGAGCTCCCTGCTCTCAATCTAATTACAACAACAACTACCTACATTCGACAAGCTACCAGATCTCACAAACACACTGAAATACAAAAACTAAGATCTCTCCTATCCATCTGCTGCCTTTCCCCTGGCGTAAAAGGCTTATAGGTTGCCTTTGGTTGTGCTAACGTCCCTCCTCTCGTGACTGGCGCTAGATTATAATTGTCTATGTTTTCTTTTGATGCTGGAGTGGCTGTATGTTTCTGCACTGACTCGTATGGGCGCCGAGGGTCCGTTTCCTCTGATCTCTGCGTTATCTCCGCAGTGTGGTTTCTGTATTCTAATTCCCTCACTCTCTCCTGTAATACTTTAATTTGCTCTGTCTCTTTGTGTCTCTCCTCCATAGAGGCATTTACTTCCTCAATTAGTCCAGCTAACTGGGTCACTAATATTACTCCCATTACTTTTGTTTTGTCCCGTTTAACTCCGTCTACCCACTTTCTTTGATCTTCTAAAGTTTGTGATGCGTTCCACCCGTTCCGTTTCATCTTTGCAACAATCGCTTCTCTGGCTAACAGATACTTCAAAATGAGAGCTACTGCAGTTTCTCCCTTAACAACGTGGTCTGCCATTTTTCTGTCTAGCAGTCCTGCAACCCCCGCATGCTGGCTGCTACAGTAAAAGTGCCTCAACTCCTGTCACTGATACTGCCCCAGCACCGTCTGTATTGCTGTAGAGCCTCGTAGTGAGGTTCCAGTGGGTCTCTTTCCCCTGGGCTCCCCCAACTATTCCTGACACCTCACGCTTGGACTATTTTGTGTTGTCTTATTGGGATGTGTGCTGGTTGTTTAGTGGGTTTGTCCGCCCCTGTTCCCAGCCCCTCTAAGTACAACGCCTCCCGCTCGGCCACCACCCCCACTAGCAGGGTTGATCCGTTACCCCCCAAAACCGGGTATCCTGCTATGGGCTGTGGTGTTCCCTACAGACGAACAAGGTTATCAAACTCCGCCCGGGTCCCTAATGGATCCTCCGTCGTCGTGTCTCTTGGTCAGGATGGATCGGGTCCACTTTTCCTCAACACTTACACACCTGTACTCTGTTATCAAAGCCCCTGTTATAGTTAGTAACTGTATCGACTCTGAGGTTGTTCGTCCCTTCAGAGTCAGTGTTGTTACCCGATTTACACTGTCCGTGCCTTGCACCCTGAGTGCCTGTGCCTCTTAGCGCCCGCTTCAAAACCCAACCTTAGCGTGGGAGATTTCTCCTCTTAACGTCCAGTTTAGGGTAGGGCACCTTGAGTCAAGCACTCCCTTGTCCTATTGCCTTGGCACAGACAGTGGTTTCATTTACAATCCTGGGTTAGTTACACCAATTAGTTCTGCATGCGGTACTTATCTTTATATTAGTCTTAATTCCTGTTATCAAATAGCCCAAAACCTGTTATCTTTACCTCTGGTCCTTTACTCCTATTAAAGTTAAAAGTTACTTACCTTCTTCCACGCGGTCGTTCTGACCTGTACCTCTTTAGTGCGGACTTCTGTTTCAATTTAAAAACTTAGGCAAGATTATACAGTTCTACAAGACAACAATACTTAAAACAGACAAACCCTAACCCTTAAAGGTACCTCACTTTGAACGGAGACCTGCACTCGCCTTTGACTGCTCTGGATTTGTATCAGATTCGTTTAAATTTGATCCCGACTTTCAAACTGTGGCCATCAGTCAGAAGTCAGATATCAAATCCTGCCGTGACTACGCCATTTTGTTGTAGGGAAATATCCCTTACCAGTGCAGAATAGACGTTGAGTCGCAAATCAAGGTTCAAAGCGTGTCTTTATTGTACAATTACTGGGATCCCAGGGAGACCCCCGTAGCCAGCTCAGAAACAGTGGCTTGGCCACGTTGATCTCAATTGGATTACATCAGCCCTGGATCTTTATAGGGCTCCAAATTTGAGCGGGAACATTTGATTATGCATCTTTTTACAATATGTATAAAGTGGTCTGTCAGTTTCAAAAGTCCCTAGGAAGTTTCATGGATTAGCATTTGTATGGTGTGTGTTCGTGTTAATGGGATTACTTGGTCCTGCCCCGGTGTCTAAATGCGTTTCCCATTACTATCTCTATGTGTCCTCTTATTTAAATTGGTCCTATTGTTCCGTGTCTGTGTTTCCTGCTTGTGAGATTGAGTGTTAATGTCATCCTGTCCTGTTGGGTGTCTGGGGTATTTCATTCTTAACCTTTTATCCTTATCTCTTAGTTTATCAGATTTTTATGTCTGCCTTGGCCGAATTAGTAATGTTTCAGTGATAGCTTGGTTTTGATAACCCACTCTGTGTCTCGTTTCATAGGGATCTTGATCGTCCTTGACCAGTTTAAAATGCAGCTACAGGCTGTTGCTAGGCAGATTAGGGATCTCCCGCAGTTTCTGAAATTCGTGAGTCTCTCAGCTGTGCAGGGGGAGACCCGATCGAATATCCATCCGGGGGTGCCCCTCTGCATTGTTGGCCCGTTATGAGTGGTGCCAATTAGTCCAATAAAAATATGTTTGATGATACAAATATGGTTTTCTGGAAAATTTCCTCCTTCAATTGTATCCCAACACATGTGACAATAATAAATCAAATCAAATCAAATAATATCCCCCAACACTGATGTCAGGTTACCTGGCATGTGGTCCCCTGTTCACTCTCTCAATAGATCCATTGAATCCTGACAGTGCAGAAGGAGGCCATTTGGCCCATTGAGTCTGCACAGACTCTCCCTCTGATCAAATGTGCATGTACTAGTGTATGGTATGATTTGTATGGATAGTAAAAAAAACCAATGTTTTTCACCGTATCTCGCTACATGTGACAGTAAATCTAAATCTAATCTTAACCAGGCCCTTACCTCTATTCTCATGACCCTGCATGTTTATCGTGTCTAATGCACCTAACCTACACATCTTTGGACACTAAGAGGCAATTTAGCCTGGCCAATCTATCTAACCTCCACATCTATGGACTGTGGGAGGAAACCAGAACACCCGGAGGAAACTCATTCAGACACGGGGAGAATGTGCAGAATCCGCACAGTCACCCAAGGCCGGAATTGAACCCAGGTTCCTGGCGCTGTGAGGCAGCAATGCTAACCACTGCACCAATGTGCCTCTCCCTCCGTTTCTGACCAGTGGCGTTACATTTGCTACCTCCACAGGGACCGTCCCTGAATACAGAATACAGAATATCAAAACCAGCTTTCTCTGCAACTTCCTCTTGTAAAATCCTATAATGTAGGCCATTAGCCAAGGGACTTGTTGGCTTATAGTCTCATTAATTTCCCCCAACTTTGTCTTTACATTTATTAATTACTCGAAATGTCTTAGTCTAATTAGACCTTTGGTTCTCTGCTATTTTAAGCCTGTTCTTTGTACCTTTTACAATGAAGACGGACACAAAACATCTGTTCACAGTTTCTGCCCTTCCTTACTCCATGATAATTTCACCTATCTCCGCCTCAAAGGGGCATATTTTTGTCTTAACTAATCTCTTCCTACTTACATACTTCCAGAAGCTTTTACAATCTATTTTTATGTTGCTTGCTAATTTACTCTCTTACTTTATTTTCTCCCTTTTGATCAGTTTTTTTGTCATCTTTTTCTGATACATAAAACCATCCCAATCCCCAGGCTGATTATTCTTTCTGTAAAACATTGTGGAGGCAATCTTATGAAAACAAGTCTAAGTCTACAACGAGCATGAAAATGGGAGTATTTTGGATCCTTTTTTTACTGAGTCCAAATCTTATGTCTTATACACTTAGTGCATAAAAAATTGAAATCTGATTTCTGCCTGTAGGGGGAGGGGGCATGACATAAAACACCTGAAAGCTGGCTGATAGCAGCAGAGGGTGCAATTGCGCATATGCAGACCTCTCTGTCTGAGCAACAGAGAGACCTGTCACTCAGCCTCGACTGCTTTCAGCTAGCCTCCATGGCCTAAACACGGCATGAGGCTAATCGCGCCGGATATCCGGTGCCGGAAAGATGGCGAGAGGTGAGAAATCGGGCGCGAACCTGATTTCTTGGCTCTCTTGTGATCTTACCGGCTTGCCCCACCCAGTTTTTAATGTAATACTATCTTTATCCCCTCGGCTTGGCTTTCCTTAAAGGTATGTATAATCGCCATGAATTGTCGATCATTGATTTAAATATGTGCCAGCATTTATGTACCATCATATTTTCAAATCTACCTTCCCAGCCTTCCTCAGCAAGCTCATTCCTCTGTAGTTATCTTTGTTTAAATTGAGACCCTAGTTTTGGACCGAAGCAAATCACTCTCAAACTTAATGTGGAATGCTATTGTGATCAATGTTCCCAGAAATTCCTTTAATCTAAGGTTACTCATTAACCCTGTCTCATTACACAGTAGTGATCTAAGATAGTTTGTTCATGAGCTCATTCCTTGATATGTTCAAGAAAATTGTCTCAAATAATGAATTCATCCTCCAAGCTAGAATCATACAATCCTACAGTGCAGAAGGATGACATTCAGCCCATCGAGTCTGCACTGACAACAATCCCACCCAGGCCCTATCCCTGTAACCCCATGGATTTACCCTGCTAATCCCCCTGACACTAAGGGGCAATTTATCATGGCCAATCCAGCTAACCCGCACATCTTTAAACTGTGGGAGGAAACCAGAGCGCCCAGAGGAAACCCATGCAGACACAAGGAGGACATGCAAACTCCACACAATCACCCAAGCTGGGAATCGAACCCGGGTCCCTGGCGCTCTGAGGCAGCAGTGCTAACCACCGTGCCACTCGGATAATACAAACAGGTAGGCAATTGGACCTGATATTAAATGATTACAGAAAATGCAAGAGCAGATCAGAATCAAAAGACTTTGGTAACAATGCAGTAGAGTTTAACTGGTTATGAAATATTCGCTGTGTATTAAATGTATTTAATCTTATTCATGGGGTCATGGTTAATGCAAGTGCACAATTTCCCTCATGCAGCCCACTGAGATGAAGGAGGGCCACTCAAGCGGCCCACTCACTAGCCCATCATTGTTTTATAGACTTGACTTTTCCCTCTGGACAAATAGACTGACCCATAACTGTACCCTCCCCCCTTATTGATTAGGAAATCCACAGCTTCTGCCTGGCTACTACCCACCCAGCGGGGTATGAACCATGTCCCATCATTCTGCAGTGATGTTTGGGCAATCAGGTGACTATAGGAACATAGGAGCAAGAGTAGGTTATTTAGCCCCCTTGCTGTGGCATTCAATGAGATGATGGCTGATCTATCCTTTTCAAATCCAAAATGGATGATCTCTCATTTGCTTACATTTTGCCACCATGGTGCCCATTCACTTAATCTATCAATATCCATTCATTGGAGTTTAGGAGTTCAGAAGAGTGAGAGGGGATCTCATAGAAACTTATAAAATTCTAACAGGGTTAGACAGGGTAGATTCAGAAAGAATGTTCCCAATGGTGGGGGAGTCCAGAACTAGGGGTCATAGTTTGAGGATAAAGGACAGAGGTACGGAGCAATTTCTTCACCCAGAGGGTGGTGAATGTGTGGAATTTGCTACCACAGCATGTAGTTGAGGCCAAAACGTTGTCTGATTTCAAGAAGAAATTAGATATAGCTCTTGGGGCTAAAAGGATCAAAGGATATGACGGCACGGGGAGGAGGAAGGTGAGGATATTGAATTTGATGATCAGCAATGATCATAATGAATAGTGGAGCAGGTTCAAAGGGCCGAAAGGCCTACTCCTGCTTCTAGTTTCTATGTTTCTATATGAAAGAAAGATTAACAGTGGACCAAACTCCAGAGATGACAATGATACAAACAAAATGTGCCAAAGGTGGTTAGGGGTCTGGGGCAGATGTGTGAGGGAACTGGGAAAGTGAGGCTGGCTGCCTTCCCATGGTTAGAAAATGACAATGCAACCAACCCTTGCAGGACCAGTCTAATCAGGGCACACTGGGGCAACCGACTGGCTGTCCAAAAGGAAGTTGGATGTCACGATGATAGTGCTGGAGGGAATGGTTTGGAAGCCATGCTGTCCACAGGGAAGGACTGAGCCACAAGTTACCTCACAGGGTGAACTTTACCAAGAATCACCCTCTGTGCATGATGGGCAGGCATGCTCCTGTTCAGCAGCAGGTGTCTGCATTGGGACCAGACATCTCCATCTGGGGTCCGCAGGAGGTTGGTGGTGGTGATGGGGGTGGGGGGAGTGGGGAGGGGGGGGGGGATGGTGTTGCAAATATGACGGGTAAAATCTCACCTTCTTCCCAGCAGAGGGATTGGTGCCAAGCAGGCATTTGATCAGTGGGGAGGGTGGCCTGGGAGGGCCCATGGATTTTAATTCTGTTCTCCTATCAATTGAGGCAATTAATGTCCAATTTAAGGCTCTCACCCCACTTCCAGGCACTCTGTGTCTGATCAAGCCACCTGGCATTGGGAAGGGGTGCCCGCAGAGGACCCCAACCCCTGCCCTTGCTGTCAATGCCCTTTCCTCGTGACCCTTTATCCTGCAAACATACTCCTGCCAACACTCACCTGTGTGCCTGGGTCCATGATGTGGAGATGCCGGCGTTGGACTGGGGTGAACACAGTAAGAAGTCTCACAACACCAGGTTAAAGTCCAACAGGTTTATTTGGTAGCAAATACCATAAGCGTTCGGAGCGCTGCTCCTTCGTCAGATGGAGTGGAAATGTGCTCTCAAACAGGGCACAGAGACACAACATCAAGTTACAGAATACTGATTAGAATGCGAATCCCTAAAGCCAGCCAGGTCTTAAAGGTACAGACAATGTGGGTGGAGGGAGCATTAAACACAGGTTAAAGAGATGTGTATTGTCTCCAGACAGGACAGCCAGTGAGATTCTGCAAGTCCAGGAGGCAAGCTGTGGGGGTTACTGATAATGTGACATAAATCCAACATCCCAGTTTAGGTCGTCCTCATGTGTGCGGGACTTGGCAACAGTTTCTGCTCAGCGACTCTGCGCTGTCGTGTGTTGTGAAGGCCGCCTTGGAGAACGCTTACCTGAAGATCCAAGGCTGAATGCCCGTGACTGCTGAAGTGCTCCCCCACAGGAAGAGAACAGTCTTGCCTGGTGACATCTTGGATCTTCAGGTATCTTCCCCAACCCCTGCCCTTGCTGTCAATGCCCTTTTCTCGTGACCCTTTATCCTGCAAACATACTCCTGCCATCACTCACCTGTGTGCCTGGGTCCATGCAGCACCCCAGGCCTCAGGTGTGTGTCATATCGACAGCAGCCACCACCTCCTCGGGGGGCGCTGCCATTCGATAGAGCTGCCATCCTCAGATTGGCCGGCAGGTCTCCCTCCTGCATCCCCCCACCCCCCCTCCCCCACCCCCAGGGGTCCTCGATCCTGGGGAAAGGCCTGATAAGTGCCTGAGTGGCGCATGATGTGGTGGGCCTTTCCCTTCAGTGGACGAAACCCATGCCCCTCCATTAAATTTAGCCCCATGTGTGGAGGTGAGAAATTCAGACCTGCTCTAAAGATTACAGAATATCTGAGGAGAATGCCCCACCTGTCGCAGTTATCATTTAAGGTGGACAGCTGTAACAACAACAACACCTGGCATTTACCTAGTGCCTTCAATGTCATAAAATGTCTCAAGAGAGCATCATCAGAGAAAAATTGACCCTGAGCCACAATGGGAGTTGATGGGTCATGTGACCAATAGCGGTTGGTTTCAAGAACTGTCTGAAAGGTGGGGAGAGAAAATGATGAGGCAGAGAGGTTTAGGAAGGAACTTCCACAGCTTATATTGTATATTGTATAGAACTCCTGCTCCTATTTCTTATGTTCTTATGTTCTTAGGCCCAAGGCCACTGCAGGTAAGGCCATCATTGGTGGAGCAATGTAAATTGAGGGCGTACAAGAGGTCAGAACTGGAGGAACATAGAAACCGCAGAGAGTTTTTAAAATTCATTCATGGGACATGGGTGTCGCTGGCTGGCCAGCATTTATTGTCCATCTGCAGTTGCCCTTGTTCAGAGGGCATTGAGAGTCCACACATTGCTGTGGCTCTGGAGTCACATGTATGCCAGATCATGTAAGCTCAGCAGATTTCTTTCCCGAGAGGAAGGGGCAGCATGGTGGCACAGTGGTTAGCACTGCTCCCTCAGAGCGCCAGAGACCCAGGTTCAATTCCTGGCTTGGGTCAGGAGTCTGCATGTTCTCCCCGTGCCTGCGTGGGTTTCCTCCGGGTGCTCCGGTTTCCTCCCACAGTCCAAAAGAAGTGCTGGTCAGGTGCATTGGGCGTGCTAAATTCTCCCTCAGTGTACCCAAACAGGCGCCTAAGCGTGGTGTCTAGGGGATTTTCACAGTAACTTCATTGCAGAGTTAACGTAAGCTATTTGTGACACCAATAAACTTTAACTAAAGGACATTAGTGAACCATATGAGTTTTTTCGACAATCGACAATGGTTTCCTGGTCATCAATAGATTCTTAATTCCAGATTTTTTTTATTGAATTCAAATTCTACCATCTGCTGTGGCGGGATTCGAACCCGGCTCCACAGAGATGGGGAAAGGCAATGGAGGGATTTGAAAACATGGATAGAAATTTTCAACTCAAGATCTTCCCTGGCTGGGAGCCAAGGGAGTTTACTAAGTTCAGCAATGACGCATAAACATAGAAACATAGAAACTAGCAGCAGGAGTAGGCCATTCAGCCCTTCAAGCCTGCTCCACCATTCAACTTGATCATAGCTAATCATCAAATTCTACATCCTGATCCCCCATTTCCCCCCATATCCCTTGATCCCTTTAGCCCCAAGAACTATATCTAATTTCTTCTTGAAATCACACAATGTTTTGGCTTCAACTAAACAAGGGACAAGTTGAAGTGGGCCACAAGAGTTTTACAGAAGCTGCGAGGTGGGAAGTCAATCAGTCAGGAGAACCTTGGAATTCTCGAGTCTGAAAGTAGCAAAGGAAAATGTGGTGCCATGTTGGGAATGTGAGGCCTGGAGGGGGATGGCTGGATAGCTGGTAAAAGGAATGATTATTGAGAAATTCTGGTCGGCTAACAGTTATTGACATGTTAATTAAACACTAATAGAAGGCACTCAATTGAGAAGGGGTTCAAGGGGCCTTCTCCAACCAGCCAGGAATGGGCAATAAATTGTCAGTGACGCCCAAAGCCCAGGAATGAATAATAAAAAATACAAATTGTTGAGTCAAATCCCACCGATCCACAAATTTCAACTCATGTTGCAGATGCAATCACAAATATTGTTGGAAAGTGACCTCTTGTGGTGTAAAGCAGGACTGCACAGCAAGAAACCTCAGATTCTAAGAGCGGCCATCACCTTCATTCATATCAGAGACACCTTGAAAGGTTTGGTCACTGTGCTGCTGCCACCATTAATTATTTTATAACTGATTAGGCCCTAAGATCTTGAAACAAGCACACACACAAACACACACAAAGACTTTTCAAAATGGTGGATGGGACCTGCATCTTATCCCACAGTGTATGATACAAATCTGGAGAAATATTGGTAAAGTTCTTGAAGGGTGAATATGATCTGTTGAACTGTCAAGCTGCAAAATTATTTAAATAGCCAGCCCTTTAAAAATGAGACAAACAGCCTGCCTGCACCTGTTATAGTTGAAAAATTCAAACTGCCAAGTTATTTATACCCCAGCGTTTTCAAAATATAAAAGATGGAGGGGGCAATTCTCCGAGCCCCCTGCGCTGCTCGAGCAGCGCCATGGTTGGGAGACATCAGTGGAGGCTGTGTAACGGGCTCCCCACTGTGGTGCCAGGGTCTCTGTGCATCCGGATTTCCGGGGTCGACAGCTCCGCGCCAGAAATTGGCGCAGAGCTGATCAAAATATTAAAATTTTGATTTGCATTTCATTAGCAGGACTGGGACTGAAGTCTCCTGGCCCGCTAGCATCTCCCCCCCCCACCAGGAGTGGTTCACTCCAATGGGGTTTACAACAGCTCCCTACTAACGGGGAACTGGTGGCCAACTCTGCTGGAGTGAAGGGAGGCCATGGGGGCCCCTCTAGGAGGTCAGGAGTAAGAGGGTTCCCCCTGGGCATTGCCAGTCTGGCAGTGCCAGCCTGGCCCCCTGGCACTATCCAAGGGGCAAACTTGCAATGCCCAAGGGGCAACTTGGCACTGTCCACCAGGCATCAGGCATACCCAAGGGGATGGGGCCAGAGGGGGAAGGGCCTATTGGGAGTGAGATCAGTGGGGGGCCCTACTGCCATGCTGCTAGTGGCAGAGGGAGGGAGGATGGCGATTGGGCTGGTCATCCGGGTTGGGGGTGGGGGGGGGGGGGCGGGGGCTGTCAGGGCTGCTGGGGGGAGGGGTCAGGACTGGGGGAGGCAGGGTGAAGGGGGGGTGGAGAAGGAGGGGTCAGGGAGATCAGGGCGGGCCAGGGGGTTGGTGACATCAGGGCTGGCTTGGAAAGGGAGGCCAGCAATTGGGTTGGGGGGTCGGAGGGGCAGCGATGCGGGGCCGCGGGGCTGGTCAGTGAGGCCAGCAGTGTGGGGTTACTGCACATGTGCTGATCTGCGCTATGACAGGTTGACACTTGCGCAGTGGCCCGCTCAGCGCTATGCTGCTGGCCTCTCCAGTGGGAATAAGCCCCGTCCGCTCATTTTCAACGTAAACTTCTCTGAGGCACTCTGCAGTGCACAAAGTCTGCGCCTTCTCCCCCGTCTCTGCGTAGGGGTTTCCTCCGGGTGCACCAGTTTCCTTCCACAGTCCGAAAGACGTGCTGATTAGGTGCATTGGCCATGCTCAATTCTCCCTCAGTTGTACCCGAACAGGTGCCGGAGTGCAGCGACTAGGGGATTAAAAAGCTTACAGCACCTTAATGTGTTCATTGGAAGCAGCAGACCGCAAGATGTTAGAAAAAGTTGTCTGGTTATTATTCTCATTTTTTTAGGCTGTTAAAATATATAACAGGTACAAAGAGCTTCACTGTGAATAATGTCGCTCTGTCATCAATAACAAATCCCTTTACTTTTGAGATTTTCTGTGTTAGTGGTATCCACACTTTCCAGCATATTAACATTCATAGAATCATAGAAACCCTACAGTACAGAAAGAGGCCATTCGGCCCATCGAGTCTGCACCGACCACAATCCCACCCAGGCCCTACCCCCATATCCCTACATATTTTACCCACTAATCCCTCTAACCTACACATCCCAGGACACTAAGGGGCAATTTTTAGCATGGCCAATCAACCTAACCGGCACATCTTTGGACTGTGGGAGGAAACCGGAGCACCCGGAGGAAACCCACGCAGACACGAGGAGAATGTGCAAACTCCACACAGACAGTGACCCAAGCCGGGAATCGAACCCAGGTCCCTGGAGCTGTGAAGCAGCAGTGCTAACCACTGTGCTACCGTGCTGCCCCATTATCTTAACATTAATCTTTCTGTATTATAATACCTTTGTCCATTGCTACCTGTGCACTTGACTATCTTACAAAATATGTGGGAGATATGATTGTGGGGGCAGCAAAAGGTTTTGTATAACCCGTGTGAACTGCGAACACTGAAAATAGTGTTGCAGGCTGGAATATGAGCACCCTGTGAAACACTGCATGTCCTGGCGCCAGCTGTAATCCTTGGCATTGTAGTGTGGCGATTGCCACTGGAGGTCAGTGCGGTTCTTTGTGAATGTTCTGCCAATCTATTGCAGCGAATGTTGGAGTATCTGTACCCTTAATCTGTTAAATCGTGGAACCATGTCACAAGACGGTAAATTAGTTTTTTAAAAATCTCAGCAATTTATCTAACTTAATCTGGGCCGGAATTCTCCAGCCATTCTGTTCTGGGGACCCAGGCTCAAATCCCGCCACGGCAGATGGTAGAATTTGAATTCAATTTTTTTTAAAAATCTGGAATTAAGAATCTACTGATGGCCGTGAAACCATTGTCGATTGTCGGAAAAACCCATCTTGTTCACTAATGCCCTTTAGGGAAGGAAGTCTTCCCTAATCTTTCCTTACCTGGTCTGGCCTGCATGTGACTCCAGAGCCACAGCAATGTGGTTGACTCTCAACTCCCTCGGGCAACTAGGAATGACTAGGAATGCTGGCCAGCCAGCGACGCCCATGTCCCATGAATGAATAAGAAAGATTAATGCCAGTGGGATTCTCTGGTCCCGCCGGTGGAGCAGCCCCTAACACGTGTTTCCCTGTGGCGTGGGGTGGCTTCAATGGGAATTCCCATTGATAGCAGTGGACCGGAGAATCCCATCACCACCGAACAGCGCGCCGAGTCCCAGTGCCAAAAAACATGCCTCTGGGAGGCCAAAGAATCTCACCCCACATTGCTTATCTTTTAATTCACAGGTACATTTTAATATTTTGTACTATGATGGGGACCAAGTAGAAAGGGTCGAGAACTTCAAGGTGCTTTGAGGTGTCCAGATCACCAACAACCTGTCCTGGTCCCCCCATGCCGACACTATAGTTAAGAAAGCCCACCAACGCCTCTACTTTCTCAGAAGACTAAGGAAATTTGGCATATCAGCTATGACTCTCACCAACTTTTACAGATGCACAATAGAAAGCATTCTCTCTGGTTGTATCACAGCTTGGTATGGCTCCTGCTCTGCCCAATACCGCAAGAAACTACAAAAGGTCGTGAATGTAGCCCAATCCATCGCGCAAACCAGCCTCCCATCCATTGACTCTGTCTACACTTCCCGCTGCCTCGGCAAAGCAGCCAGCATAATTAAGGATCCCACACACCCCGGACATTCTCTTTTCCACCTTCTTTCATTGGGAAAAAGATACAAAAGACTGAGGTCACTTACCAACCGACTCAAGAACAGCTTCTTCCCTGCTGCTGTCAGACTTTTGAATGGACCTACCTTGCATTAAGTTGATCTTCCTGTACACCCTAGCTATGACTGTAACACTACATTCTGCACTCTCTCCTTTCCTTCTCTATGAATGGTATGTTTTGTCTGTATAGTGCACAAGAAACAATACTTTTCACTGTATACTAATACATGTGACAATAATAAATCAAATCAAATCAAAATGATCAGAATTATGAAGGATTAGAGCCAGCATCACTGGAAGCTGATTGATGGGAATCCTGACCACCATCTGTCCATAGAATCTATTGGCACAAATCTAGACAAGTCTCTAGTGTCGCTAAATGTAATGCACTTTAATATCGAACTGTAATCTTCATGGTACATAGAAACATAGAAGATAGGAGCAGGAGAATGGCCATTCGGCCCTACGAGCCTGCTCCACCATTCATCATGATCACGGCTGATCATCCAACTCAGTAGGCTAATCCTGCCTTTTCCCCATAATCTTTGATCCCATTCACCCAAGTGCTATATCCAGCTGCCTCTTCCTGTGGTAATGAGTTCCACAGGCTCACCACTCTTTGGGTGAAGAAATGTCTCCTCACCTCCGTCCTAAATGGTCTACCCTGTATCCTCAGACTGTGCCCTGGTTCTGGACTCCCCCACCATCGGGAATATCCTCCCTGCATCTACCCTGTCTAGACCTGTTAGAAATTATGAAATTATATATTTTCATTATGAAATGATATATATATTTTCATTCATTCATGGGATGTAAGAGTTGCTGGCTGGGTCAGCATTTATTGCCCATCCCTAATTGCCCTGAATGATTTGCTAGGCCATTTCAGAGGGCATTTAAGAGTCAACCACATTATACATATCAAACATAAGGCTGTGAGATGCTGATAGATTTTATGGTCTGCATCTCCTCACTGACTTCAGTCTTCTGCACTTCATGATGCTTTCACTGTCCTCATTATACAATACCTGACCACAAAATGTCCTGTGCAGAACGCTAGGAAGTGCAGAGGACCAGAGCGACCTTGAGGTGCTTGTCCAAAGGTCCCTGAAGGCAGCAAGACAGGTAGATGAGGTGGTTCAGAAGGCATATACGATGCCTTATGTAGTCGAGGCATAGAATAAAAGAGCGGGGAGGTTATGACGGAGCTGTATAAAACGTTCGTTAAGCCATGGAGTGTGGAGTTGTGGTTCTCACATTATAGGGAGGATGTGATTGCACGAGAAAGAGTGCAAGACTCTCAGGAATGCAACCTGAAGCCCTGGAACCTCCTCCATGAAAATAAACATCAAAGACAACAGTAGTTAAAGGGTGCAGAATGAGAAGCTGTGAGACCTAGGGAGGGGATGGGGCTGTACAGCTTTGGGATTATTGATTGCATTGTGCCTGATGTAACCTTACCTCTGAGACTTTTTATAACTTTATTTATGGAATGTGGGTGTCACTGGCTGGATCAGTATCTATTCCTCATCCCTAATTACCCTTGAGAAGGTGGTGCTGAGTTGCCTTCTTGAACCGCCGCAGTCCCTGTGGTGTATGCACACCCACAGTGCTGTTAGGGAGTGTGTTCCAGGATTTTGACTCAGCGACAGTGAAGGAACAGTGATATATTCCCAAGCCAGAGTTGCCTCCCATAGTCTGAGAGATGAGCTGGTTAGGTGGAATGGCCATGGGAAATTGACCCGTAGTGTCAGGGGAATTAGCAGGGTTACGGGGATGGGGCCTGGGTGGGATTGTTGTCAGTGCAGGCTAGATGGGCCGAATGGTCTCCTTCTGCACTGTAGGGATTCTATGATTGAACTGAGGTCCGTCCGCCTTCTCCATGCCACTCTTTTTGTTAAACGGGTTTGAGGCCAATATAATTTCCCGTTAGCGTAAGGCAAGTTCAGAAGGCCTGACGAGATTCCGGTGCACAGCTGTATTCATCAGCATGCATGAGATGCGAATGAATGCAAATAGTGTTGACACTACCCGTCAGTGGGAAAACCAATTCGCCATTAACCCGCCATTGGGAGAATTTCAAATTGTTTTTACGCTGCCGAGATTTCTAACTTTTCTGTTCCTGCTCGTCACCAAACTCATAGATAGAACCATAGAATCCTTACATTGCAGAAGGAACCCATTCGGCCCATTGAGCCTGTATGGACAACAATCCCACCCAGGCCCTATCCCTTTAACTCCACGTATTTACCCTGCTAATCCTCCTGACACTAAGAAGCATGGCCGATCCACCGAACCCGCACATCTTTGGACTGTGGGTGGAGACCGGAGCACCCGGAGGAAACCGATGCAGACACGGGGAGAACGTGCAAACTCCACATAGACAGTGACCCAAGGCCAGAATTGAAACCATGTCCCTGGCACTGTGAGGCAGCAGTGCTAACCACTAACCCGTCATGGGTGTGGTGGGAAAATTCCGCCTGTTATCTCTGTTTTTCTCTCTCTCGATGTGGAGATGCCGGCGTTGGACTGGGGTGAACATAGAACATAGAACATAGAACAGTACAGCACAGAACAGGCCCTTCGGCCCACGATGTTGTGCCGACCTTCATCTGAAACCAAGATCAAGCTATCCCACTCCCTACCATCCTGGTGTGCTCCATGTGCCTATCCAATAACCGCTTAAATGTTCCTAAAGTGTCTGACTCCACTATCACTGCAGGCAGTCCATTCCACACCCCAACCACTCTCTGCGTGAAGAACCTACCTCTGATATCCTTCCTATATCTCCCACCATGAACCCTATAGTTATGCCCCCTCGTAATAGCTCCATCCACCCGAGGAAATAGTCTTTGAACGTTCACTCGATCTATCCCCTTCATCATTTTATAAACCTCTATTAAGTCTCCCCTCAATCTCCTCCGCTCCAGAGAGAACAGCCCCAGCTCCCTCAACCTTTCCTCATAAGACCGACACTCCAAACCAGGCAGCATCCTGGTAAATCTCCTCTGCACTCTTTCCAGCGCTTCCACATCCTTCTTATAGTGAGGTGACCAGAACTGCACGCAATATTCCAAATGCGGTCTCACCAAGGTCCTGTACAGTTGCAGCATAACCCCACGGCTCTTAAACTCCAACCCCCTGTTAATAAAAGCTAACACACTATATGCCTTCTTCACAGCTCTATCCACTTGAGTGGCAACCTTTAGACATCTGTGGATATGGACCCCAAGATCTCTCTGTTCCTCCACAGTCTTCAGAACCCTACCTTTGACCCTGTAATCCACATTTAAATTAGTCCTACCAAAATGAATCACCTCACATTTATCAGGGTTAAACTCCATTTGCCATTTTTCAGCCCAGCTTTGCATCCTATCTATGTCTCTTTGCAGCCTACAACAGCCCTCCACCTCATCCACTACTCCACCAATCTTGGTGTCATCAGCAAATTTACTGATCCACCCTTCAGCCCCCTCCTCTAAGTCATTAATAAAAATCACAAAGAGCAGAGGACCAAGCACCGATCCCTGCGGCACTCCGCTAGCAACCTGCCTCCAGTCAGAAAATTTTCCATCCACCACCACCCTCTGTCTTCGATCAGACAGCCAGTTACCTATCCAATCGGCCAACTTTCCCTCTATCCCACACCTCCTTACTTTCATCATAAGCCGACCATGGGGGACCTTATCAAACGCCTTACTAAAATCCATGTATATGACATCAACCGCCCTACCTTCATCAACACACCTAGTTACCTCCTCAAAAAATTCTATCAAATTTGTGAGGCACGATTTGCCCTTCACAAATCCGTGCTGAGTATCCCGGATTAATCCGCATGTTTCTAAATGGTCGTAAATCCCATCCCTAAGGACCTTTTCCATCAATTTACCAACCACCGAAGTCAGACTAACCGGTCTATAATTACCAGGGTCATTTCTATTCCCTTTCTTAAACAGAGGAACAACATTTGCCACTCTCCAGTCCTCTGGCACCATCCCCGTGGACAGCGAGGACCCAAAGATCAAAGCCAAAGGCTCTGCAATCTCATCCCTCGCCTCCCAAAGAATCCTAGGATACATTTCATCAGGCCCAGGGGACTTATCGACCTTCAGTTTATTCAAAACTGCCAATACATCCTCCCTCCGAACATCTATTTCCTCCAGCCTATTAGCCTGTAACACCTTCTCTTCCTGAAAAACCTGGCCCCTCTCCTTGGTGAACACTGAAGAAAAGTATTCATTCATCACCTCGCCTATCTCTACTGATTCCATACACAAGTTCCCACCACTGTCCTTGACCGGCCCTAACCTCACCCTGGTCATTCTTTTATTCCTCACATAAGAGTAAAAAGCCTTGGGGTTTTCCTTGATCCGACCCGCCAAGGACTTCTCATGTCCCCTCCTAGCTCTCCTCAGCCCCTTTTTCAGCTCGTTCCTTGCTAACTTGTAACCCTCAGTCGAGCCATCTGAACCTTGTTTCCTCATCCCTACATAAGCTTCCCTCTTCCTTTTCACAAGACATTCCACCTCTTTTGTGAACCACGGTTCCCTCACTCGGCCATTTCCTCCCTGCCTGACAGGGACATACCTATCAAGGACACCCAGTATTTGTTCCTTGAAAAAGTTCCACTTTTCATCAGTGCCTTTCCCTGACAGTTTCTGTTCCCATCTTATGCCCCCTAATTCTTGCCTAATCGCATCATAATTACCTCTCCCCCAATTGTAAGCCTTGCCCTGCCGTCCGGCCCTATCCCTCTCCATTGCAATAACAAAAGACACCGAATTGTGGTCACTATCTCCAAAGTTCTCTCCCACAACCAAATCTAACACTTGGCCCGGTTCATTTCCCAGTACCAAATCCAATGTGGCCTCACCCCTTGTCGGCCTATCCACATATTGTGTCAGGAAACCCTCCTGCACACACTGCACAAAAAGTGCCCCATCCAAACTATTTGACCTACAAAGGTTCCAATCAATATTTGGAAAGTTAAAGTCCCCCATGACAACTACCCTGTGACCCCCACACGTATCCATAATCTGCTTTGCAATTTCTTCCTCCACATCTCTATTACTATTTGGGGGCCTATAGTAAACTCCTAGCAACGTGACCGCTCCTTTCCTGTTTCTAACTGCAGCCCATATTACCTCAGTGTGCATATCCCTCTCAAAGTGCTTTTCCGCAGCCGTTAAACTATCCTTGATTAACAATGCTACTCCTCCACCTCTTTTACCAGCTTCCCTACACTTACTGAAACATCTATACCCCGGAACGTCCAACAACCATTCCTGTCCTTGTCCTACCCACGTCTCCGTAATGGCCACAACATCGTAGTCCCAAGTAGCAATCCACGCCCCAAGTTCATCCACCTTGTTCCGGATGCTCCTTGCATTGAAGTAGACACACTTCAACCCATCTTCCTGTCTACCGGTACCCACCCTTGACCTTGATACCTTCCCCAATACCTCACCACCCTCAACACTGACTTCTGGACTACAACTCCTTTTCCCACTCCCCTGACAAATTAGTTTAAATCCCCCTGAAGAGCCGTAGCAAATTTCCCTCCCAGGATATTGGTGCCCCTCTGGTTCAGGTGCACCCCGTCCTGTTTGTAGAGGTCCCACCTTCCCCAGAACGTGTTCCAATTATCCACGTATCTGAAACCCTCCCTCCTGCACCATCCCTGCAACCACATGTTTAAGTGCACTCTCTCCCTGTTCCTCAACTCGCTATCACGTGGCACCGGTAGCGTACCAGAGATGACCACATGTTTTGTCTTTGCTCTCAGCTTCCAGCCGAGCTCCCGAAATTCCTGTTTTAAATCCCCGTCCCTTCTCTTACCTATGTCGTTGGTACCAATGTGTACCACGACTTGTGACTGTTTCCCCTCCCCCTTAAGAATCCGGAAAACACGGTCCGAGACGTCACGGACCCTGGCATCCGCTAGGCAACAAACCATCCTCGAGTCTCTTTTGCTGCCACAGAACCTCCTATCTATCCCTCTAACTAACGAGTCCCCAATAACTATTGCCCTCCCGCTCTCCTCCTTACCCTCCTGAGCCACAGGGACGGACTCAGTGCCGGAGATCCTCTGACTGCGGCTCACCACTGGTATGTCGTCCCCCTCAACCGTATCCAAAGCGGAATACTTATTGCTAAGGGGAACGACCACAGGGGATCCCTGCACCGACTGCTTCTTCCCAGCCCCTCTCACCGTCACCCATCTATTTTCATTCCGCGGAGTAACTGTATCCCTGAAGCTTCTGTCTATGGCCATCTCTGCATCCCTAATGATCCTAAGTTCCTCCAACTCCAGCTCCAGTTCCCTTACACGGTTTTGGAGGAGCTGCAGATGGATGCACTTCTCACAGGTATAATCAGCAGGGACACTGACGTCGTCCCTCACCTCGAACATAGTGCAAGAGGAACATTGCACTGCCTTCACACCCATCCCCTCTAGATACCTTGCCAGTACCAGGTAGAAACAGCAAAAAATGAATTAACACGGTAAGAAGTCTCACAACACCAGGTTAAAGTCCAACAGGTTTATTTGGTAGCAAATACCATTTGCTAATTACCCTGCTAATTAGCAGGGTAATTGCTACCAAATAAACCTGTTGGACTTTAACCTGGTGTTAGACCATAAGACCATAAGACATAGGAGCGGAAGTAAGGCCATTCGGCCCATCGAGTCCACTCCACCATTCAATCATGGTTGATTTCAACTCCATTTACCCGCTCTCTCCCCATAGCCCTTGATTCCTTGAGAAATCAAGAATTTATCAATTTCTGTCTTGAAGACGCTCAACGTCTCGGCCTCCACAGCCCTCTGTGGCAATGAATTCCACAGACCTACCACTCTCTGGCTGAAGAAATTTCTCCTCATCTCTGTTCTAAAGTGACTCCCTTTTATTCTAAGGCTGTGCCCCCGCGTCCTAGTCTCCCCTGTTAATGGAAACAACTTCCCTAAGTCCATCCTATCTAAGCCGTTCATTATCTTGTAAGTTTCTATCAGATCTCCCCTCAACCTCCTAAACTCCAATGAATATAATCCCACGATCCTCAGACGTTCATCGTATGTCAGGCCTACCATTCCTGGGATCATCCGTGTGAATCTCCGCTGGACCCGCTCCAGTGCCAGTATGTCCTTCCTGAGGTGTGGGGCCCAAAATTGCTCACAGTACTCCAAATGGGGCCTAACCAGTGCTTTATAAAGCCTCAGAAGTACATCCCTGCTTTTGTATTCCAAGCCTCTTGAGATAAATGACAACATTACATTTGCTTTCTTAATTACGGACTCAACCTGCAAGTTTACCTTTAGAGAATCCTGGACTAGGACTCCCAAGTCCCTTTGCACTTTAGCATTATGAATTTTGTCACCGTTTAGAAAATAGTCCATGCCTCTATTCTTTTTTCCAAAGTGTACGACCTCGCACTTGCCCACGTTGAATTTCATCAGCCACTTCTTGGACCACTCTCCTAAACTGTCTAAATCTTTCTGCAGCCTCCCCACCTCCTCAATACTACCTGCCCCTCCACCTATCTTTGTATCATCGGCAAATTTGGCCAGAATGCCCCCAGTCCCGTCATCTAGATCGTTAATATATAAAGAGAACAGCTGTGGCCCCAACACTGAACCCTGCGGGACACCACTTGTCACCGGTTGCCATTCTGAGAAAGAACCTTTTATCCCAACTCTCTGCCTTCTGTCTGACAGCCAATCGTCAATCCATGTTAGTACCTTGCCTCGAATACCATGGGCCCTTATTTTACTCAGCAGTCTCCCGTGAGGCACCTTGTCAAAGGCCTTTTGGAAGCCAAGATAGATAACATCCATTGGCTCTCCTTGGTGTAACCTATTTGTTATCTCTTCAAAGAACTCTAACAGGTTTGTCAGGCACGACCTCCCCTTACTAAATCCATGCTGACTTGTCCTAATCCGACCCTGCACTTCCAAGAATTTAGAAATCTCATCCTTAACGATGGATTCTAGAATTTTGCCAACAACTGAGGTTAGGCTAATTGGCCTATAATTTTCCATCTTTTTTCTTGTTCCCTTCTTGAACAGTGGGGTTACAACAGCGATTTTCCAATCCTCTGGGACTTTCCCTGACTCCAGTGACTTTTGAAAGATCATAACTAACGTCTCCACTATTTCTTCAGCTATCTCCTTTAGAACTCTAGGATGTAGCCCATCTGGGCCCGGAGATTTATCAATTTTCAGACCTTTTAGTTTCTCTAGCACTTTCTCCTTTGTGATGGCAACCATATTCAACTCTGCCCCCTGACTTTCCTGAATTGTCGGGATATTACTCATGTCTTCTACTGTGAAGACTGACGCAAAGTACTTATTAAGTTCCTCAGCTATTTCCTTGTCTCCCATCACTAGATTACCAGCGTCATTTTGGAGCGGCCCAATGTCTACTTTTGCCTCCCGTTTGTTTTTAATGTATTTAAAGAAACTTTTACTATCATTCCTAATGTTACTGGCTAGCCTACCTTCATATTTGATCCTCTCCTTCCTTATTTCTCTCTTTGTTATCCTCTGTTTGTTTTTATAGCCTTCCCAATCTTCTGACTTCCCACTACTCTTTGCCACATTATAGGCTCTCTCTTTTGCCTTGTTGTTGTGTTGTGAGACTTCTTACCGTTTCTCTCTCTCCACAGGTGCTGCGGAATTTTTCTAACAGTCCTTCGGATTTCCAGCGTCTGCAGGATTTTGTTTTCCAATTGGCCAGGAGAGAACAAGTTTCTTATTTCGAGTGTTTCCAGTCATCATTCAAGTGCTCTGTTTCCCGTGACTGCTGCTCCAGTCTTCCCACCAGTTCTTGCTTTTCATTAGAAAACTCATCTTTTGTGCGTGAAAGTTGATTCTCTGCAGTGATCATTTTCTTTTCCTTATCAGAGCTTAGTTCCTCACTCAACCTTTGACATTCCATACGTTTCTGATACTAATGTTTTTGAAGCCGGACTATTTGTTTTCCTTTAGTCGGGTTTGTACAGTTCCTTCACCTGCTGTTCCAGGGAAACCTTCTGTGTGGTTTCCAGAAGGTTTTCCAATTCATCTCCTTTGCAGATGAGTTGTGGATCCATGCAAGCTTTTCAAGTTAACAGTAAACATTCTTGGTTTTGGATTGCACACAATGGCCGGAATTTTACTGGCATGCCCGCTCGAGGCTCGTATGATCGCACCCGAGGCCAACGGAGAATGCCAAAATCGGGCTTCAGTTTAGCGGTCAACTGTCCTCTGACCACCAGCTGAATGTCTTCTGGACCATGGAGTCTCATGGTCAATGGCTGGAGCAAGTCTGGTTTTTCTGCATCTGAAAGAATTGTAACTCCTGCTCCAATGTCTAGCGTGAAGTTTGTTTCATGTCTATTGACCATAATCTCCAATAGTTCCCTTTGATACAGTAATTTTTCCCAAAAATGGTACTTCCACTTCTTTTCCTTCCTCAACTTAAGTAGCATTCTCAAGTAATTCAAGTAACATTCGTGCCACACAAATACCAGGCAATGACCATCACCAATAAGAGACACTCTAACCACCGCCCCTTGACATTCAATGGTGTAACCATCACTGAATCCCCCACTGTCAACATCCTTGGGGTTACCAGCGACTAGAAACACATCTGGACTCACCACATCTGTAAGTTTCAGGGCAATCCTCCATATTTTAAAAGGACTCAGGAGAAAACCTGACAGTTTAAAAGTGGCCAACTCTGGCTGCTGGCTGATAAAAACCTCCCAGAAGGCTCGGCAGGACAAACATAACCTGCCTGTGGACTGTGCTAAGGAAAGGTGTGAGCCCCCTGAATATGCAAGTGGCCAGAAAGGCAGACACACCAGTGATCTAATCATCAGAAGGACAAAGGGAGATGGAGACCAGCAGACGAACAGGAAACAGACCAGCCGGGAGACAATGGCCACGGAAATCGGCCCATCCACAGAAGACAAGAAGACCCATCCCACTAATGGGACACCGTTCAGGAAGCTCCGGAGGAGCATTAAGAAGACATTAAAATAACGACCCCCGGGGGTCAAGGCAGTTCCAGCCTTTTGTGTTTGGACTTGACTCAATTAAAACCGAGACTGCGGGTGATCGGAAATCCATTGTCCTTGAAAATCACCTACGGGGGCAGGGAAGTTGGTTGTTAAATTGGGCGGAAGTTAAGATCAAGGGAGGCAGACAAGCCAAACCGAGCTCTCTTCCAGAATCGCAAGCTGATGTGCAGAGGTGAAGACCAACAGCAACCCAGTTCCGACCCTGCACTGAGACATTCGAGCCCACCACAAAGGAACCCCTTTTAGAATTGTGAGTATCCCAGCCAACTTTGTGAAGCTCCCGAGGATAGGATAGAGGTTGAGGCAAGGGGAGGGGTGGTGTATTGTTATTTTAAAGTTCAGTAATCTTGTTTTGAACTGTGTAAAGTAAGATTTTACGTTGTACCCATTAGCATTTCTCCCATAGTGATAGTATAAAGTATAAGTTTTATTCATGTGTGGTGGGGTATTGGAGAGGTTGATTCTATTGTTAAATAAATCACTGTAAGTTTTGAAACTCGTTTGGAGTCCGTCTTGCCTCTTGTTCTCTCATCAGCGCACTCTGACGAGGTCACAGTTTCAATATCCTTTACCATAAATCTGGAGTCTAGAACCGAGGGTGATCTGAGCGATTCGAACCCGCTCACTTAAGGGAGACTGCTGGTCAGGAGATAAAGAACAGAGTCTCTCTGTTCTCTCTCTTGGAGACCTACTCGAGTGGAGTGGGTGCAGGGTGGCCGTTGTCCCACCGACAAGGGAGTGAATCACTCAGGCCTTGGTGGCGGTGTTGGGATGGCTGTGTGATATAAGTATCAGGTTACCGGTCAGGTATAAACGATGAGCCTGATTCAGCGCTCTCTCCTGCGGAGTTGCCCCAGTGCAGCATTCCCCGGCCTTTGAAATTTCAAGGCCTGTAAGAGAGAGACACTCGCAGCTATCGGCAGACCCCCAAACACCGGCCTGTAAGTGGAGTAAAGAGAAAGATCCCACTACACATACCACATAAATACAGTGGCTACAAGAGCAGGTCAGAGGCTAGGAATACTGCGGCGAGTAACTCACCTCCTGATTCCCCAAAGCCTATCCACCATCTACAAGGCACAAGTCAGGAGTGTGATGGAATACTCCCTACTTGCCTGGATGGCTGCAGCTCCAACAACACTCAAGAAGCTTGACATCACCCAGGACAAAGCAGCCCACTTGATTGGCACCACATCCACAAAAGTCCGCTCCCTCCACCACCGACGCTCAGTAGCAGCAGTGTGTACTGTCTACAAGATGCACTGCAACGATTCACCAAAGATCCTTCAACAGCACCTTCCAAACCCATGACCATCTCCATCTAGAAGGACAAGGGCAGCAGATACATGGGAACACCATCACCTGCAAATTCCCCTCCAAGTCACTCACCATCCTGACTTGGAAATATATCGCTGTTCCTTCACAGTTGTTGGGTCAAAATCCTGGAATTCCCTCCCTGATGGCATTGTGGGGCAACCCACAGCACGTGGACTGCAGCGATTCAAGAAGGCGGCTCACCACCACCTTCTCAAGGGAACTAGGGATGGGCAATAAATGCTGGCCAGCCAGCATGTCCCATGAATGAATAAAAAAAAACTTCTTGGGCAGTTTTATTTTCTTGAATAGTAGACTGTTTCTCCTTTTATTATTTTGTTAAAAGCTGTTTCCTGTTGCAAACTGATTTAAAATGGCTCCTCTTCTTGTAGCAATGGCACTCCCCATTTCTCAATGCAGCTGAGGCCCATTCCCACCACAATGAGACCACGGAATATTGACAGTTACATTCTCCTTTTCTCTGTTTGGCTTTAGGTGTGCCTCAGTTGCTATGTGCTATAAATTGGGACTGCATTAGCTGTTTATTTCCATGTGATTTCCTTTTCTCCTCGAATAGAGATTTTAATTTGCTTGTTAGTTTCTGCCTGTCCTGTGATCTACGCAGCTTATCGATGGAGTCAAACCTTCACTCCACTGCAAAAAAAATGGTCTTTCAGGGCTCTGTATTCACAATTCTCAATCAATATAGTTCAGTAATAAAGGAATTTATACATCTCCTGGTCTTTTGGTGCACCTGTTAAATTTTGCTCTCTCTGCAATGGTGTTTTTCCAAAGACTAAAATAAATGTTAAAGATTTTGATATTGTTTTCGTATGTTATTTGTTTAACCATTACATCATATGACCTTACTGTGCCTTTAAGAAATGTATGAGCTATGTTCTTGTGCAGTTTGAAACACTGCAGCAGCATAATTGCTTCTAATGGCCAGAATGTTGGTTTTAATCTGAACTAATGCTGTTCTCCCCTGAGAGTTTGCAGACTGGGGCTTGATGGGGATGATTAGCAGGTATGGCCATGTGATGGGAAGCTGGGCTTACACAAAATATTCAAGCTCAGATGTTGCTGGAGTTGAGAGGGAGTAGTGTCTCTCTTTTCCCCCTCTCTGAAATTGAAGGCTGGAATCTACCAGGAGATAAGTTTCTTTTTTGGAGATTCTGCTGTACGAGAGTGGATTTTTCTCTGAGAGTTGCTGTTTTGGAAGCTGCAGAGAGAGAGAGAGGTATCCCTTTCTCTCTCTGGAGACTGGAAGCTGCCAGAGACTAACTTTACCTCTCTGAGGTTTTGCCATTTTGAGGATATATCCTTCTCTGAAAATTTCTGTCCCAAAGTGTTAAAAAGCTGAAAATCCAGCATTATGTGAGCATTCTTGTTTTTGTCCTAACTAATTATGACGAAGGGTGTATGTCTATGTGGTATTGTTTAAATTGGAACATCAGAGATAGCCAGCTGTTAAGGATTATGCTTTGCCATGTCTAAGTATTTTGGAAAAGTTATGCTAATTTGTTATATTCTAACTGTTTTTAAATAAATCACACTTGGAGTGTGTTATGAGCCAAGTCAGAAACTCCAAGGTGTTTTATGAAGCCAGTCCAGACCATAAGTTTTGCACTTTGAATTTGGCACAGGTAAGTATAAGGTGTTTCACTCCAGGTATGATTCAAGTGACCCACTAGGAAGCTTTTATCAAACAAAGTTTATTTAAGAATACAGTTGAACTATAATAAGAAAAATCAGCAATAATGTTCACCAATTGCAAACAAGAAAAAAAACCAACCATGATATTGTATAAATCTTAACAGTTAATTATACTTCTCCAACCAAATAAACCCCTACAAACATATATCCCATTCTTGGTTTGCTGCTTTGCAACAGCTGCTGTGTATTACTCCTTTGGATTTTGAATTGAAAACACTAAGGCCTTCTCACACTTAAAACCTTTTGCACACCTTGAGTCAGAGATACTGTTTGCTTCGAGCTGCACCTTACAGAAGCCTGATTTCCAATACCTGGGAGAGATACAAAAACACTGAATCATAGAATCTATGGCATGAAGACAGGCCATTCAGACCAAACTGGTCCATGCTGACCAAAATGCCCATCTAAGCCAACCCCATTTAGCCCATATCCCTCTAAACCTTTCCTATCCACGTATCTGTCCAAGTGCCTTTTAAATGTTGTCAATGTCCCTGCCTCAACCACTTCCTCTGGCAGCACACATGTACCACCCTCTGTGTAGAAAAAAAAGTTGCTCCTCGGGTTCCCATTAATTCTTTCCCCTCTTAAATTAAACCTATGCCCTCTAGTTCTCGATTCCCCAACCCTGGGAAAAAGACTGAGTGCATTCATCGTATCCATGCCTCTCATGATCTTTCACACCTCTCTAAGATCACCCTCTCAGTCTCCTACACTTCAAAGAAAGAAGTCCTAGCCTGTCCAATCTTTCCCTATAACTCAGTCCCTTGAGTCCTGGCAACATCCTTGTAAATCTTTTCACTCTCTCCAGTTTAATAACATCTTTCCTATAGTAAGGCGACCAAAACCGAACACAATACTCCAGACGCGGTCTCACCAATGTCCTGTACAACTGCAGTCATGATGTGGAGATGCAGGCGTTGGACTGGGGTAAACACAGTAAGAAGTTTAACAACACCAGGTTAAAGTCCAACAGGTTTATTTGGTAGCAAAAGCCACACAAGCTTTCGGAGCTCTTAGCCCCTTCTTCAGGTGAGTGGGAATTCTGTTCACAAACAGAGCTTATAAAGACACAGACTCAATTTACATGAATAATGGTTGGAATGCGAATACTTACAACTAATCAAGTCTTTAAGAAACGAAACAATGTGAGTGGAGAGAGCATCAAGACAGGCTAAAAAGATGTGTATTGTCTCCAGACAAGACAGCCAGTGAAACTCTGCAGGTCCACGCAACTGTGGGAGTTACAAATAGCGTGACATGAACCCAATATCCCGGTTGTGGCCGTCCTCGTGTGTGCGGAACTTGGCTATCAGTTTCTGCTCAGCGACTCTGCGCTGTCGTGTGTCGCAAAGGCCGCCTTGGAGAACGCTTACCCAAATATCAGAGGCCGAATGCCCGTGACCGCTGAAGTGTTCCCCAACAGGAAGAGAACAGTCTTGCCTGGTGATTGTCGAGCGGTGTTCATTCATCCGTTGTCGCAGCGTCTCCATAGTTTCCCCAATGTACCATGCCTCGGGACATCCTTTCTTGCAGCGTATCAGGTAGACAACGTTGGCCGAATTGCAAGAGTATGTACTGTGTACCTGGTGGATGGTGTTCTCACGTGAGATGATGGCATCTGTGTCGATGATCCGGCACGTCTTGCAGAGGTTGCTGTGGCAGGGTTGTGTGGTGTCATGGTCACTGTTCTCCTGAAGGCTGGGTAGTTTGCTGCGGACAATGGTCTGTTTGAGGTTGTGCGGTTGTTTGAAGGCAAGAAGTGGGGGTGTGGGGATGGCCTTGGCGAGATGTTCGTCTTCATCAATGACATGTTGAAGGCTCCGGAGGAGATGCCGTAGCTTCTCCGCTCCGGGGAAGTACTGGACAACGAAGGGTACTCTGTCCACTGTGTCCCGTGTTTGTCTTCTGAGGAGGTTGGTGCGGTTTTTCGCTGTGGCGCGTTGGAACTGTTGATCAATGAGTCGAGCGCCATATCCTGTTCTTATGAGGGCATCTTTCAGCGTCTGGAGGTGTCTGTTGCGATCCTCCTCATCCGAGCAGATCCTATGTATACGGAGGGCTTGTCTGTAGGGGATGGCTTCTTTAACGTGTTTAGGGTGGAAGCTGGAGAAGTGGAGCATCGTGAGGTTATCCGTGGGCTTGCGGTACAGTGAGGTGCTGAGGTGACCGTCCTTAATGGAGATGCGCGTGTCCAAGAATGCAACCGATTCCGGAGAGTAGTCTATGGTGAGCCTGATGGTGGGATGGAACTTGTTGATGTCATCATAGAGTTGTTTCAGTGATTGTTCACCATGAGTCCAAAGGAAGAAAATGTCATCGATGTATCTAGTGTATAGCATCGGTTGAAGGTCCCGTGCGGTGGAGAAGTCTTGTTCGAACCTGTGCATGAAGATGTTGGCATATTGAGGTGCGAATTTGGTCCCCATGGCTGTTCCGTGTGTCTGGATGAAGAACTTGTTGTTGAAGGTGAAGATATTGTGGTCCAGGATGAAGCGGATGAGATGTAAAATTGCATCTGGAAACTGGCAGTTGTTGGCGCTGAGCACTGAGGCCGTTGCAGCAATGCCATCGTCATGGGGGATGCTGGTGTAGAGTGCCGAGACATCCATTGTGACATGGAGCGCTCCTGGTTCAACTGCTCCATGTGTGCATGAAGATGTTGGCATATTGAGGTGCGAATTTGGTCCCCATGGCTGTTCCGTGTGTCTGGATGAAGAACTTTCTAGTGTATAGCATCGGTTGAAGGTCCCGTTCTAGTGTATAGCATCGGTTGAAGGTCCCGACGGACTTCCTACAGAAACTCGGCACACATGGAGCAGTTGAACCAGGAGCGCTCCTCGTCACAATGGATGTCTCGGCACTCTACACCAGCATCCCCCATGACGATGGCATTGCTGCAACGGTCTCAGTGCTCAGCGCCAACAACTGCAAGTTTCCAGATGCAATTTTACATCTCATCCGCTTCATCCTGGACCACAATATCTTCACCTTCAACAACCAGTTCTTCATCCAGACACACGGAACAGCCATGGGGACCAAATTCACACCTCAATATGCCAACATCTTCATGCACAGGTTCGAACAAGACTTCTTCACCACACGGGACCTTCAACCGATGCTATACACTAGATACATCGATGACATTTTCTTCCTTTGGACTCATGGTGAACAATCCCTGAAACAACTCTATGATGACATCAACAAGTTCCATCCCACCATCAGGCTCACCATAGACTACTCTCCGGAATCGGTTGCATTCTTGGACACACGCATCTCCATTAAGGACGGTCACCTCAGCACCTCACTGTACCGCAAGCCCACGGATAACCTCACGATGCTCCACTTCTCCAGCTTCCACCCTAAACACGTTAAAGAAGCCATCCCCTACGGACAAGCCCTCCGTATACACAGGATCTGCTCGGATGAGGAGGATCGCAACAGACACCTCCAGACGCTGAAAGATGCCCTCATAAGAACAGGATATGGCGCTCGACTCATTGATCAACAGTTCCAACGCGCCACAGCGAAAAACCGCACCAACCTCCTCAGAAGACAAACACGGGACACAGTGGACAGAGTACCCTTCGTTGTCCAGTACTTCCCCGGAGCGGAGAAGCTACGGCATCTCCTCCGGAGCCTTCAACATGTCATTGATGAAGACGAACATCTCGCCAAGGCCATCCCCACACCCCCACTTCTTGCCTTCAAACAACCGCACAACCTCAAACAGACCATTGTCCGCAGCAAACTACCCAGCCTTCAGGAGAACAGTGACCATGACACCACACAACCCTGCCACAGCAACCTCTGCAAGACGTGCCGGATCATCGACACAGATGCCATCATCTCACGTGAGAACACCATCCACCAGGTACACAGTACATACTCTTGCAATTCGGCCAACATTGTCTACCTGATACGCTGCAAGAAAGGATGTCCCGAGGCATGGTACATTGGGGAAACTATGGAGACGCTGCGACAACGGATGAATGAACACCGCTCGACAATCACCAGGCAAGACTGTTCTCTTCCTGTTGGGGAGCACTTCAGCGGTCACGGGCATTCGGCCTCTGATATTCGGGTAAGCGTTCTCCAAGGCGGCCTTTGCGACACACGACAGCGCAGAGTCGCTGAGCAGAAACTGATAGCCAAGTTCCGCACACACGAGGAAGGCCTCAACCGGGATATTGGGTTCATGTCACACTATTTGTAACGCCCACAGTTGCGTGGACCTGCAGAGTTTCACTGGCTGTCTTGTCTGGAGACAATACACATCTTTTTAGCCTGTCTTGATGCTCTCTCCACTCACATTGTTTCGTTTCTTAAAGACTTGATTAGTTGTAAGTATTCGCATTCCAACCATTATTCATGTAAATTGAGTCTGTGTCTTTATAAGCTCTGTTTGTGAACAGAATTCCCACTCACCTGAAGAAGGGGCTAAGAGCTCCGAAAGCTTGTGTGGCTTTTGCTACCAAATAAACCTGTTGGACTTTAACCTGGCGTTGTTAAACTTCTTACTGTACAACTGCAACATAACTTCCCAATTGCTTTCAGCCTGAAGTTTCTGCCAAACTGAAAGGGGAGTTCTCCTGTGAGGGGGAAAAAACATCCAAAGGTACCTCCTGACGTGTAAATCAGTTGCTGAATCATCAAATCCTAAAAGGATCATAAAACTCCAAGACATTGCATTAGGCCCAGATTAAAAATAAACAAAAGGCCCGTTTAGCAACTTTGGCCTTAGCAACAACAGAAGGACATCAGCTTAGAGCATAGAACATAGAAAAAATACAGCACAAACAGGCCCTTCGGCCCACAAGTTGCGCCGGTCATGTCCCTACCTACCTAGGTTTATATATAGGTTTACCTATAACCCTCAATCCTTTTAAGTCCCATGTACTCATCCAGAAGTCTCTTAAAAGACCCTATCGAGTTTGCCTCCACCACCACTGACGGCAGCCGATTCCACTCACCCACCACCCTCTGTGTGAAAAACTTACCCCTAACATCTCCTCTGTACCTTAGTGCCAAAATTTAAAAAAAAACCAGGCCTGCTTATAACTGCAGAGAACATACTCGAAATACATTTCTTAAAGGCACGGTAATGTCATACGTGAAACACCTTTTGCTCACCCTGATGCCAAAATCAAAAAGTTGAGGTCTAGGCTAACTGCATAATATACCTTGGAGTTTCTGGTCTGAGCCCTAACTGTCATCTGCACTACTGCCCATGGCATACCATACGGTATTGACCTGTTCATTCTATAATTCTGTGATCCAGAGGCTTCAGTTATAATTTAAAAGGATTGAATAGTTGTACTTGCTTTCCTTACTTTACGTTGAAGATTATTTTCAGTCAGACTTCTAGCACCTTCTCTGATGCACTGCAAGTACATTGGAGTAACCTATGCAATGAAAGATGGTCTTTAGCATAGAAGCATAGAAACCCTACAGTGCAGAAGGAGGCCATTCGGCCCATCGAGTCTGCACCGACCACAATCCCACCCAGGCCCTACCCCCACATATTTTACCCGCTAATCCCTCTAACCTACACATCCCAGGACTCTAAGGGGCAATTTTTAACCTGGCCAATCAACCTAACCTGCACATCTTTGGACTGAATTTTTTAGATTGGCAGAGAGGGGTGGCATAGTAGCACAGTGAGGCATTGCTGCCTCACAGTGCCAGGGACCCGGGTGTAATTCTGGTCTCGGGTCACTTTGTGTGGTGTTTGCACTTTTGCCCCGTGTCTACGTGGGGTTCCTCCCAGAGTCTAAAGATGTAAGAGTTAGGTTGATTGGCCACGCTAAAATTGCCCCTAGTGCCAGAGGGATTAGCAGGATAAATGGGTGAGGTTACGGGAATGGGGCCTGGGTGGGATTGTGGTTGTAACAGACTCGATGGGCCGAATGGCCTCCTTCTGTACTGTAGGGATTCTATGACTCTCTTTTGCTGAAGGTTTATAGTAACTGTGAAGAATTGATCTGGGAGACATGCAGCCGCCTCATAGCTCCTGCTGGAGAGATTCCACTTTTGAAAGCTGGCACCAGAGGGCGAATGAATCCAGCTTTGTCTGATTCATCCAGCAAACTTCTGAAGCATGCATTCTGGTCTATGTCAGTACACAGCTGCTGGTGGGAGCTGCACAGTATGTTTTTCAAACCAGAAATATTTTTACCACTGGGCGTTTCTCTGAGATGGAGGGCACAGTTACCGTGTGGCTGATTGTTTGGCCAATTTTCTGAGCGCAGGTTTGATCTGATTTGATTTATTATTGTCACATGTATTAGTATGCAGTGAAAAGTATTGTTTCTTGCGCGGTGTACAATCAAAGCATACCATACATAGAGAAGGAAAGGAGAGGGTGCAGAATGTAGTGTTACAGTCAAAACTAGGGTGTAGAGAAAGATCAACTTAGTACAAGGTCGGTCCATTCAAAAGTCTGATGGCAGCAGGGAAGAAGCTGTACTTGAGTCGGTTGGTACATGATCTCAAACTTTTGTATCTTTTTCCCAATGGAAGAAGGTGGAAGAGAGAATGTCCGGGGTGCGTGGGGTCCCTAATTCTGCTGGCTGCTTTTCCAAGGCAGCGGGAAGTGTAGACGGAGTCAATGGGTGGGAGGCTGGTTTGCGTGGTGGACTGGCCTTCATTCATGACCCTTTGTAGTTTCTTGCTGCCTTGGGCAGAGCAGGAGCCATACCAAGCTGTGATAAACCAAAAAGAATGCTTTCTATGGTGCATCTGTAAAAGTTAGTAAGAGTCGTAGCTGACATGCCAAATTTCCTTAGTCTTCTGAGAAAGTGGAGGCATTGGTGAGCTTTCTTAACTATGGTATCTGCATGGGGTGGGGGACCAGAACAGGTAGTTGGTGATCTGGGCTAAAAACTTGAAGCTCTCGACCATTTCTACTTCATCCAGGGGCATGTTCTCCACTACGCTTCCTGAAGTCGATGACTATCTCCTTTTTGTTGACATTAAGGGAGAGATTATTGTCATCACGCCAGTTCACCAGATTCTCTATCTCATTATTGTTTGAGATCCCACCCACAATGGTGGTATCATCAGCAAACTTGAAAATTTGAGTTGGAGGGGAATTTGGCCGCACAGTCATAGGTGTACAGTATAGTAGGGGGCTGAGAACACAACCTTGTGGGGCAATGGTGTTGAGGATGATTGTGGAGGAGGTGCTGTTGCCTATCCTTACTGATTACGGTTTGTGGGTTAGGAAGTTCAGGATCCAGTTGTAGAGGGAGGAATCAAGGCCCAGGCCACAGAAGTTTGGAGATGGGTTTCATAGGGATAATGATGTTGAGGGCTGAGCTATAGTCTATGATTAGGAGTCTGACATGGGTACCTTTGTTATCTAGGTGTTCCAGAGTTGAGTGCAGGGCCAGGGAAGTGGTGTCTGTTGTGGTGGTAGGCGAACTGTAGTGGATCCAGGCAATCCAAGAGCCTGGATTTGTACCATGAAGGTAACCACTCCCAGCAGCTAGCATTGTCCACACTGGAAGACCCACCCTGCTCTCACCCTAGCTGGGATCTACCTGGTTGGTCTGGATGGCACAGTGGTTAGCACTGCTGCCTCACGGTGCCAAGAATTCAGGTTCGAATCCATCCTTGGGTCACTGTTTGTGCAGAGTTTGCATGTTCTCCCCATGTCTGCATGTGTGTCCTCCGGCTGCTCCAGTTTCCTCCCACTGTCCAAAGATGCGCAGGTTAGGTGAATTCCATGCTAAATTTCGAAGCATTTCATGATGATGGATGTCAGAGCCACTGGACGATAGTCATTAAGGCATGCTGTCTGGCTTTTCTGGCCCTCTGAGTTCTGGCCTCTGCTCAGGCCCTGCCATGGCTGCCACCTGTCTCTGATGGTCCTCCTCCAACGAGTGTCTCCCATCTCTGGGTAAAATGCTGGCGCTGAGTTACCGCCTATTAGATGAGCAACACGAATGTGGTGCGGGGCCAGAGGCCCAGTAATCATACAGGCATTGAGTACCTGACCCCCAATGGTGGGATGGAAGTGGGGTGGGGGGGGGCGGAGGAGCAGGCATAAAATTGGATTGGGGAGGGGGAGCAGGCATAAAATTGGATGGGGTGGTGGGCACCATGCTCATCGTCTTCCTGATGTTGCTGGAATTTTATCAGAACCAGGTGAGGAACCGACTGTGTGGTAAGACCGCCCAGCAAAAACCACCGACTCCCCCCCACCGCCCCCCTTCTGCGGCCTTGGGGTGTGAGCTCGTGATCGGGCATTCTGTGGCCCATGAAGGGAACCACTCCCAGCAGCTAGCATTGTCCACACTAGAAGACCCACCCTGCTCTCACCCCAGCTGGGATCTGCCTGGGTGGTATGGTGGCACAGTGGTTAGCACTGCTGCCTCACAGTGCCAAGAATTCGGGTTCAAATCCATCCTTGGGTCACTGTCTCTGCAGAGTTTGCATGTTCTCCCCATGTCTGCATGGGTGTCCTCCAGGTGCTCCAGTTTTCTCCCACTGTCCTAAGATGCGCAAGTTTGGTGGATTGGCCATGCTAAATTAGTGTCCAAAGATGTGTAGGTTAGGTAGATTAGCCATGATAAATGTGTTGTGTTACAGGGATAGGGCAGAGGGGAAATGCCTGGGTGGGCTGCTTATTTGGAGAGTTGGTACAAACATGATGGACCGAATGGCCTCCTTCTGCACTGCAGGGATTCTATGATCTATAAACCCATTTACCTGCACTCCAAGCCTCCTCCAAAGCAGTTGTTCAGAGCCTGCTGCAGTACCGGCAGAGGCCATCTACTCCGAGTGGCACGGCTAAGGCTGAAGAGCTGTCAGCCATGTGGTTGAGGGAATATCTGAGGGGGGGGATGGAAACCACGAGTGTGTACTGCCCGATGATTGTGAAATAGGCCTGGCTTCCTGTGGAGGTGGGGTGAATACAGGTGGGAGATTGTGCAGACCCCGAAATCCAAGGGTTTTGTTATGGTGATAGCAACCAAGCCAGAGGAATCCCGGAGAAAATCCTGTCATTTAGTGCCTTTGGGGCAACCAATGATGAGAAATAAATGGAGCTGTGTCAGTGTCACCTAGAATAAACCTATTAAAAGTCTCTGCAATATATAACAAAACACAAGGCAATTTTCGACTTGCTTTTCTGAAAGCCCCTTAATCTTTCATCCATGAGTGGATCATGTGAAAGCATCTCTTCAATCAAAAAGCAGTCCTATCCATGATGAGGTATTTGTCTGCTGCTGTATGGAGGTATGGGGGGGGGGGGGGGATGGGGAAGGTGTTTGCAGGGAATGAATGGCTCAGACACTGAACCTTGTGAGAGAGCTGTTATCTGGAGAATGCCACTGACAGAGATTCACTGGGGCTGGGATCTTTCATAAGCCTGGGTATGAAGCTGCATAAATTCAATTTCAGAAACAAGGTCAAGGAGGTCAGTCATTCCAGGGATGGCACCTGTTCCTCGGCCTGCTGATTCCTTCTCGTCCCCTCGCATGGGTTTCCTCCGGATGCTCCAGTTTCCTCCCACAGTCCAAAGATGTGCGGGTTGGGTGGATTGGCCGTGCTAAATTGCCTCTTATTGTCAGGGGGATTAGCGAGGGTAAATGCATGGGATTTTGGGGATAGGGCTTGGGTGGGAATGTGGTCAGTGCAGACCCGATGGGCCGAATGGTCTCTGTTGTGGGAATTCTTCTAGGTGGCCTGATTAATTTAAAGATCATTAAACATTTCATTTCACAAAGGCAAAAAAAAATTCATTCAGTTCAATGAAATTTTTCAATTAAACTAGTTTTTATTAAAACATTGAAATGTCAGAATCAAAAATGTTACAAATTAAAAATATTCAGACAAACATACAATTAAGACAGGACAAATTTGTTTCGGCTGAAAGGAAGATCTCTGTTTTCACCTGCACAGCAAATGAGCTATGAGGCATTTTCAAAAGATCTCAGATTTCATGCCAAAATGCAGAATGGTTATACTTTTTGTCATCAGATTATGTAGCCCAGCAATTAATTAAAAGCAATTTCATTCATTCACTTGTTCTGTCAATCGAACAATGACATGTCCTTCAATCAATTATAGTTTGACACCTTCAAATATTGATCTGTCCGTTTTATGGAAGTTCTCTCCCAAAAATGGCTTCTCATGATTCAGCATTTCTCTAACCAGTTTAAACTGGCTCCAATACCAAATGAAGGTGCCTTTATCTTTTGGCATTATCGCCCGGCCTGGATATGCATGGATAATTTACTTTGTTGCATAATTTGTGCCTGACTTGTGCTGATATCTTTCATGAATACATCATTTATTTCACTGGCATGTTACAAATTCATTCCTTAGAGACATTATTAAGATGTTACTTAAATATTTTGTATTATTCTCAAACCACATATTAAAACATTAACTGCTAATTATCCTCATGTTGGGTATTTAGAATTAATCAGAATTCTCAACTACAGCCTCTTTCTGCACTGTAGGGATTCAATGATTCTATATCAAGTCCATGTGGAGAAGGGACGATAATTGATGTAGGCGGCAGATTTAACTTGGTGTGAGCGGAGAACGAGAGGTCACCGATGTAAAGTTAACAAGCAACCTGCAATATGAGTCATGGTGTTCACCGCGTCACGGTGGGAGGCCATTCAGCCAGTTGAGTAAGTGCTGCCACTTCACAGAGTGAGCGTTCGCCATTCCTCTGCTCCATCCCCACAGCTCGACATGTTTAGTTCTCTCTAGGTTTTTTTTTGAAGGGTAATCCTTGCTCCAGATAATAGGCACACAAACTTTATCTTTAAATCAAATCGTGGCCAGGATTCTCCCAAAAGAATTCTAAGTGTCAAATCTGTGTAAAAACTGGAGTAAATCACGCTTTTTTTTCCAGCGGGGTTTTCAAAATGAATCGCCCATACTCTGTGCACTGCAAAGATTCAAGTGTGAATCAGTCCTGAACTCCAGGGTGGGGCCTATTCCCGCTGAAGAGGCTGATATCAGAGAGCTGAACCGGCCACTGCGCATGCGCACATTTCTGGGAGATCACTCAACAAATCTTCCCAGCATTGAAATCGCTGGCCTCAACCCCCCCCACAGACATTGCTGGCCTCATCACTGGCCTTTCACTAGTGGGGAGCTACTGTAAAACCTGCTGGAGTGAAATATTCCTGGCTGGGGGGAGTGGGTAGCAGGCCCAGAGACTTCAGTCCCAGGCCCACTAATGCCATTTAAATTACATTCAAATTGCCAGCTGCATATCGAATGCAGCTCCGTGCCGATTTCCAGCACATGGCTGACGGTGCTGGAAATCCGGCGCTAGGAGACACGCTCACAGCTGGACAAATCCCGTGGGCACTGCTAAATTCCTCCGGCCCGCTGTACTAAAAAATCAGCACAGCAGGATGGGAGGATCACCACGCGCACCCCCCGCCCCCCACCCCGCCACCCCCACCATGTCTTTATTAGGGAAATGTAACAAAAGTTTAAATACTAATGACTGATACAAAATTGACTCTCTTACACTGTATTACAATTAAATGCTTCTATTCCTCTATAAATCTACTATAATAAGTATACAAACATAGATTTTAACTACTTATACCTACCTAATGGATCTGCAGCGGGGTGTGTCTATCCACTCGTGCTGGACTGGCATTGAGAAGGATCAGACTTCATCAAGTTTACAGCTTGAGCTTCCTTTCTTCTTCTGTGGTTCTTCTCCTCTGATTCTGTTCTTCAAAACTCCAAGATTTATGCTTTTGCTCTGGCTGGAACACATGCAGTTCTATACGTCAGCATTAACCATAGGCATATCATCCAAATTTGTGTATTGTAGGCTGCCTGACCTTAGGGCAGTGTCCTAAGTAATAACTGGAAATGAGAAAATGGCTGAGATATTGAACAGGTATTTTGTGTCGGTCTTCACAGTGGAAGACACAAATAACATGCCAAAAATTGATGACAGGAAGGCTATGGCAGGTGAGGACCTAGAAACTATCATTATCACGAAAGAGGTAGTGTTGGGCAAGTTAATGGGGCTAAAGGTAGACAAGTCTCCTGGTCCTGATGGAATGCATCCCAGGGTACTAAAACAGATGGCGGGAGAAATAGCAAATGCACTTGTGGTAATTTACCAAAATTCGCTGGACTCTGGGGTGGTTCCCGCAGATTGGAAAACAGCAAATGTGACACCACTGTTTAAAAAGGAGGTAGACAAAAGGCGGGTAACTATAGGCCGGTTAGCTTAACTTCTGTAGAAGGGAAAATGCTTGAATCTATCATCAAGGAAGAAATAGCGAGACATCTGGATATAAATTGTCCTATTGGTAAGACGCAGCATGGGTTCATGAAGGGAAGGTCATGTTTGACTAATTTGGTGGAATTCTTTGAGAACATTACATGCGTAGTGGACAATGGGGAACCTGTGGATGTGGTGCATCTGGATTTCCAGAAGGCATTTGACAAGGTACCACACCAAAGACTGCTGCATAAGATAAAGGTGCACGGTGTTACGGGTAATGTATTAGCATGGATAGAGGACTGGTTAACTAATAGAAAGCAAAGAGTGGGGGTAAATGGGTGTTTTTCTGGCTGGCGATCAGTGACTAGTGGTGTGCCTCAGGGATCAATGTTGGGACCGCAATTGTTTACGACAGATGATTTGGAGTTGGGGACCAAGTGTAGTGTGTCAAAATTCGCAGATGACACTAAGATGAGTGACAGAGCAAAGTGTGCAGAGGACGCTGAAAGTCTGCAAAGGGATATAGATAGTCTAAGTGAGTGGGTGAGGATCTGGCAGATGGAGTACAATGTTGGTAAATATGAGGTCATCCATTTTGGTAGGAATAACAGCAAAATGGACTATTATTTAAATAGTAAAAAATTGCAGCATGCTGCTGTGTAGAGGTGACCTCTCAGGGACAAAGGAGGGGAATTATGCTTAGAACCCAAGGGAATAGGGGAGATCCTAAATGAATACTTTGCATCGGTATTCACGAAGGAGAGGGACGTGTTAACCGGGAGTGTCTCGGAGGGAGGTGTTGACCCGTTAGAGAAAATCTCCATTACAAGAGAGGAAGTGTTAGGTTTTTTAGGGAACATTAAAACTGACAAAGCCCCAGGGCCTGATGGCATCTATCCTCGACTGCTCAGGGAGACGAGAGATGAAATTGCTGGGCCTCTGACGGAAATGTTTGTCGCTTTTTTGGACACGGGTGAGGTCCCTGAGGATTGGAGGATAGCGAATGTGGTCCCGTTGTTTAAGAAGGGTAGCAGGGATAACCCAGGAAATTATAGGCCGGTGAGCTTGACGTCCGTGGTAGGGAAGTTGTTGGAGAGGATTCTTAGAGACAGGATGTATGTGCATTTAGAACGGAACAATCTCATTAGTGACAGACAGCATGGTTTTGTAAGAGGGAGGTCGTGCCTTACAAATTTGGTGGAGTTTTTTGAGGAAGTGACAAAAACGGTTGATGAAGGAAGGGCCGTGGATGTCATCTATATGGATTTCAGTAAGGCATTTGACAAAGTCCCACATGGCAGGTTGGTTAAGAAGGTTAAGGCTCATGGGATACAAGGAGAAGTGGCTAGATGGGTGGAGAACTGGCTTGGCCATAGGAGACAGAGGGTAGTGGTCGAAGGGTCTTTTTCCGGCTGGAGGTCTGTGACCAGTGGTGTTCCGCAGGGCTCTGTACTGGGACCTCTGCTATTTGTGATATATATAAATGATTTGGAAGAAGGTGTAACTGGTGTAATCAGCAAGTTTGCGGATGACACGAAGATGGCTGGACTTGCGGATAGCGAAGAGCATTGTCGGGCAATACAGCAGGATATAAATAGGCTGGAAAATTGGGCGGAGAGGTGGCAGATGGAGTTTAATCCGGATAAATGCGAAGTGATGCATTTTGGAAGAAATAATGTAGGGAGGAGTTATACAATAAATGGCAGAGTCATCAGGAGTATAGAAACACAGAGGGACCTAGGTGTGCAAGTCCACAAATCCTTGAAGGTGACAACACAGGTGGAGAAGGTGGTGAAGAAGGCATATGGTATGCTTGCCTTTATAGGACGGGGTATAGAGTATAAAAGCTGGAGTCTGATGATGCAGCTGTATAGAACGCTGGTTAGGCCACATTTGGAGTGCGTCCAGTTCTGGTCACCGCACTACCAGAAGGACGTGGAGGCGTTAGAGAGAGTGCAGAGAAGGTTTACCAGGATGTTGCCTGGTATGGAGAGTCTTAGCTATGAGGAGAGATTGGGTAAACTGGGGTTGTTCTCCCTGGAAAGACGGAGAATGAGGGGAGATCTAATAGAGGTGTACAAGATTATGAAGGGTATAGATAAGGTGAACAGTGGGAAGCTTTTTCCCAGGTCGGAGGTGACGATCACGAGGGGCCACGGGCTCAAGCTGAGAGGGGTGAAGTATAACTCAGATATCAGAGGGACGTTTTTTACACAGAGGGTGGTGGGGGCCTGGAATGCGCTGCCAAGTAGGGTGGTGGAGGCAGGCACGCTGACATCGTTTAAGACTTACCTGGATAGTCACATGAGCAGCCTGGGAATGGAGGGATACAAACAATTGGTCTAGTTGGACCAAGGAGCGGCACAGGCTTGGAGGGCCGAAGGGCCTGTTTCCTGTGCTGTACTGTTCTTTGTTCTTTGTTCTTTGTGCAGGAATCTCAAGGAGTTGGTTGCAGGTCCTGCAGGTAATTAAGAAGGCAAATGGAATTTTGTCCTTCATTGCTCGAGGGATGGAGTTTAAAAACAGTTGTGTTGCAGCTGTATAAGGTGCTGGTGAGGTCACACCTGGAGTACTGTGTACAGTTTTGGTCTCCTTACTTGAGAAAGGATATACTGGCACTGGAGGGGGTGCAGAGGAGATTCACTAGGTTGATTCCGGAGTTGAGAGGGTTGGCTTATGAGGAGAGATTGAGTAGACTGGGGCTATACACATTGGAATTCAGAAGAATGAAGGGAGATCTTGGAGAAACATATACGATTATGAAGGGAATAGATAAGATAGAAGCAGGGAAGTTGTTTCCACTGGCGGGTGAAACTAGAACTAGGGGGCATGGCCTCAAAATAAGGGGAAGCAGATTTAGGACTGAGTTGAGGAGGAACTTCTTCACACAAAGGGTTGTGAATCTGTGGAATTCCCTGCCCAGTGAAGCAGTGGAGGCTACCTCATTGAATGTTTTTAAGGCAAGGATAGATACATTTTTGAACAGTAAAGGAATTAAGGGTTATGGTGAGCGGGCAGGTAAGTGGAGCTGAGTCCACGAAAAGATCAGCCATGATCTTGCTGAATGGCGGAGCAGGCTTGAGGGGCCAGGTGGCCTACTCCTGCTCCTAGTTCTTATGTTCTTATCAGTATAAACCTGAAACTGGGCCTTCAATCCAGGCCCCAAACATTCCACAGAGTCAGTTGCTCTGAACATGCTTGCAAAGGTTAGGGCGGCACAGTAGCTAGCACTTCTGCCTCACAGCGCCAGGGATCCGGGTTCAATTCCCGGCTAGGGTTCCTGACTGTGCAGAGTCAGCACGTTCTCCCCGTGTCTGCTTGGGTTTCCTCCGGGTGCTCTGGTTTCCTCCCACACTCCAAAGATGTGCTGGTAAGGTGGATTGGTCATGCTAAATTCTCCTTCAGTGTCCAAAGATGTTAGGTTAGATGGATTAGCCACGGTAAATGCGTAGGTAAAAAATAGGAGCAGAAGGGTGGCACAGTGGTTAGCATTGCTGTCTCACAGCACCAGGGACCCGGGTTCGATTCCCAGCTTGGGTCACTGTCTGTGGAGTTTGCACGTTCTCCCCATGTCTGCGTGGGTTTCCTCATGAGGTTCCTTGTTTTCCTTGAGGTTTCAGGGATAGGGCCCAGTTGGATTGTTGTCGGTGCAGGCTCAATGGGCCGAATGGCCTCCTTCTGCACTGTAGGGATTCTATGGTTCTAATTGCAGGGTCATGAGAGTTCAAACATTATCAGATGCTGCTGAAGCTTCAACAGTGCACAGGAGTTGTGGCTCGCAGACTTCCACTTATAAGTTCATCATCCATTCCTGTGGGTGACAGATGACTGTGCCTCATGCTGTGGCCTCAGGATGATGATGAGGTGTGAACGCTTGTCTTCCCTGTGGAGAGATGTCGCAGTGAGGATTCAGATTCGGGAATCAAGGCTAGAACCACCGAGGGATGTTTGTCCTTCTTGAGGCACCTTGCCTCTCTCCAGCATCCTGCCCTGAGTGTGCTGCTGCAGTGCCTCTCCTGCCTCTTGGCAGCTGCCATAGGCAGTGGTATGTCTGAAAGGACTGCACCAGGTCTAGACTGCTCACGGTGCCTGTTGGTGGAGTAAACATCCCATAACAGGATGGCCACATGTTTCAGAGGCTGCCTAGTATTGCATGAGGACGCTGTGCCGTGAGATCGTGCCTACTCATTTGGAGATTGCTGTGCGTCACTGAGATGATGTGGATAGCAAACATGGCGTTCCTGTCGAGACAGCACTGAAGGCTACTGGTGAAAGGGGCTTTGAGTGACTCATCATCCACCTGGAAGCTGGTGGCTATCAGAATTTCACAAAGAACAAAGTAAATTACAGCACAGGAACAGGCCCTTCGGCCCTCCAAGCCTGCACCGACCATGCTGCCCGACTGAACTAAAACCCCCTACCCTTCTGGGGACCATATCCCTCTCTTCCCATCCTATTCATGTATTTGTCAAGATGCCCCTCAAAAGTCACTATCGTATTTGCTTCCACTACCTCCCCTGGCAACGAGTTCCAGGCACCCACCACTGTGTTTAAAAAAAAAATCTACCTCGTACATCTCCTTTGAACCTTGTCCCTTGTACTTTGAACCTATGACCCCTGGTAATTGACTCTTCCACCCTGGGGAAAAAACTTCTGACTATCCACTGCCCCTCATAATCTTGTAGACTTCTATCAGGTTGCCCCTCAACCTCTGTTGTTCCAGTGAGAACAAACCAAGTTTCTCCAACCTTTCCTCATAGCTCACTTGTGCCCCTGCCTCGTTTGGCCCGTAATGCCACCTCTTCCTCTGGATAATGATCTGTTTTAGTGATATTGGTTGAAGGATGAATATTGACTTCTGGGAATGGTTCCTCTGTTCTTCAGAATGGTGCCGTGGGATCTTTAATGCCTGTCTGGGAGGGCAGGTGAGGCCTCAGTTTAACATCTCACCCAAAAGATGACCCTGCGGACAGTGCCGCTCTTCCTCACGACCGTGCTGGAGTGTCAGCCTTGATTTTGGGGGGGATCAAGCCTCTGAAATGGGGTACGGTGGCACAGTGGTTAGCACTGCTGCCTCACGGTGTCAAGGACTCGAGTTCAATTCCCAGTTTGGGTCACTGTCTGTGTAGAGTCTGCACGTTCTCCCCGTGTCTGCATGGGTTTCCTCCGGGTGGTCCAGTTTCCTCCCACAGTCTGAAAGACATGCTGGTTAGGTGCATTGGCCATGTTAAATTCTCCCTCAGTGTACCCGAACAGGCACCAGAGTGTGGCGACTAGGGGATTTTCACAGTAACTTCATTGCAGTGTTAATGTACGCCTCCTTGTGACACTAATAAATGAACTTTAAAACCCATCACCCTGTGACTCAGATGTGACAGAACAACTAACTGAACCATGGCTGACATGGAGAAAGATGGAATTAAACAATAATAGAGTTGGAGACGAGGATAAATAATCTGGAGTCTTAGAGTCTTTTCAAGCCAATCTGTCCTTTAGGATATTAAGTGCATTCCATAATAGATTGTACGTGATTTAAAGAAGGTGATTGCTTCAAATGCTGGAAGGAGTTCTCCCAGTGCATGCTCTCATATGATCGCATTTTCTAATTGAGTGGAATTGCCTTGTGGGGTAAGCTATTACGAAGAATGTGGAGCAGATGTCCTGAAGGAACAAGTCGATGCGTCTCAAACATTATCAGCAAAACCACATTATTCTCACTCAATGATAATATCCTCCCATTGACAAATAGAGCGAATAATGTTCAGTAAGGATTTGCTAACTGCTGTCAGTGACAGGAATTGGTGCAGTTACTCAAGATATAAACAGAATAAAAACACAAAAAAATGTTGCAAACACGTAATAGACCTGGCAGCCTCATGAGGAAGGGGAATATCAGAAGACTTTGATTTGATTTATTACTGTCACATGTATTAATATACAGTGAAAAGTGTTGTTTCTTGCACGCCGTACAAAGGGGTGGCACAGTGGTTAGCACTGCTGCCTCCCAGCGCCATGGACCTGGGTTTGATTCACGGCCTTGGGTCACTGTCTGTGTGGAGTTTGCACATTCTCCCCGTGTCTGCACGGGTTTCCTCCGGGTGCTCCGGTTTCCTCCCACAGTCCAAAGATGTGCAGGTTAGGTGGATTGGCCATGCTAAATTGCCCGTTAGTGTCAGGGGGACTAGCTAGGGTAAATGCATGCAGTTATGGGGATAGGGCCCGGGTGTGATTGTGGTCGGTGCAGACTTGATGGGCCGAATGGCGGCCTCCTGTACTGTAGGATTCTATGATTCTAAAGCATACTGTTCATAGAGAAGGAAAGGAGAAGGCGCAGAATGTAGTGTTACGTTCATAGCTAGGGTGTAGAGAAAGATCAACTTAATATAAGGTAGGTGTGATGAATGGACATTGATAGAAAGTTGCGATTATAACTCAGAGGTGGATTCTCAGTGGTGGGGACCAGCTATGTGACAGTAGCGTGAATGTTGGAAGCAATTTTGACATGTCCACTCTCAGCTTTGCTAACTAATTATCCACATCTCCACCACACGTTAGCAGGGGTTCTGCATGACTGCATGGTGCATCAGCAAATCCACTATTTTAAAGGCCAATTTAAAAGGAAAGTTGAAGGAGGTGTATGGTTTTTGGAAAGAGGTGGCGGGGGTAATAGTTGGACCCATAATGTTCTAAAGCTGTGCCCACATCCCACCTCCAAACAATACCACTGTCTGGTAAGAGGCAGAAAGGAAATAGTCTTCCTGGTCACTGTCTGCAAGAAGTCCCAGCTGGAGCTGGCTGAGGAGGTCAGCAGCAGCTCTCTGGTGCCCTGTATATGGGTCTAATGCAGGAAGGGGTATAATGACTTCATAAGATTGAGAAAGAACTATAGAATCCATGGAATCCCTCCAGTGCAGAAAGAGGCCATTCCGCCCATCAATTCTGCACTGACTCTCCAAAGGAGCATCTTACCCCAGGCTCACCCCTTCCGCACTATCCCCGTGGCCCCACGCATTTACCATGGATCATCCGCCTAACCTGCACATCTTTGAACACGAAGGGGCAATCTGCCGTGGTCAATCCACCCAACCCACACAGTTTTGGACTGTGGGAGGAAATCGGAGCCATAGAGTCAGAGGTTTACAGGAAACAGGCCATTCGGCCCAACTTGTCCATGCTGCCCCTTTTTAAAATCCCTAAGCTAGCCGCAACTGCCCGCATTTGGCCCATATCCCTCTATACCCATCTTATCCATGTAATTGTCTAAACGCTTTTTAACAGACAAAATTGAACCCGCCTCTACTTCTACCTCTGGCAGCTTGTTCCAGACACTCGCCATCCTCTGTGTGAAAAAATTTCCCCTCTGGACCCTTTTGTATCTCTCCCCTCTCACCTTAAACCTATGCCCTCTAGTTTTAGACTCCCCTACCTTTGGGAAAAGATATTGACTATCTAGCTTGCCTATGCCCCTCATTATTTTATAGACCTCTATAAGATCATCCCTAAGCCTCCTACGCTCCAGGGAAAAAAGTCCCAGTCTATCCAGTCCCTCTCCTTATAACTCAAACCATCAAGTCCCAGTAACATCCTAGTAAATCTTTTCTACACTCTTTCTAATTTAATAATATCCTTTCTATAATAGAGTGACCAGAACTGTACACAGTATTCCAAGTGTGGCCTTACCAATGTCTTGTACAACTTCAACAAGACGTCCCAGCTCCTGTATTCAATGTTCTGACCAATGAAACCAAGCATGCCGAATGCCTTTTCCAGTCATAGAGGTTTTCAGCACGGAAACAGGCCCTTCGGCCCAACTTGTCCATGCTGCCCTTTTTAAAAAAAAACTCCTAAGCTAATCCCAAATGCCTGCATTTAGCCCATATCCCTCTATACCCATCATACCCATGTAACTATCTAAATGCTTTTTAAAAGACAAAATTGTACCTGCCACTACTACCTCCAGCAGCTTGTTCCAGATATCACCCTCTGTGTGGGAAAAATTGAACCTCTGGACACTTTTTTACCAGGAAGTTGTCTGGTATGAAGGGCATTAGCTATGAGCAGAGGTTTGGAAATTTGGTTTGTTCTCACTGGAATGACGGAGGTTCAGGAGTGACCTGACAGAAGTCAACAAGATTGAGAGGCATGGACAGAGTGGATAGTCAGAAGCTTTTTCCCCGGGTGGAAGAGTCAATTACTAGGGGGCATAGGTTTAAGGTACGAGGGGCACGGTTTAAAGGAAGTGTACGAGGCAAGTTTTTTACAGAGGGTGGTGGGTGCCTGGAACACACTGCCAGGGGAAGTAGTGAAAGTAGATACAATAGTGAGTTTTAAGGGGTGTCTGGACAAATACATGAATAGGATGGGAATAGAGGGATACAGTCCCTGGAAGGGTAGGGGGTTTTAGTTCTGTCGGGCTACATGATCGGTGCAGGAGGGCCGAAGGGCCTGTTCCCGAGCTGTAATTTTCTTTTTTCTTTGTTCAAATGAAGCCTCAGGTGGTGTATTTGGAATGGTGGTAACCCACAGGAAGTGTGAAATTGAACAAAAGCACACTGAATCGATTGTGCCCTTTCCAAAAGATGCAAATTCACTTTGATCTCTCTTTAGGATTAATGGGGTATTGTCGGAATCATATTGATAGTTTTGCCTCCAAAGCCGCTCCATTATCAGATCTCTTAAAGAAGAATGCTCGATGGCAGTGGACTGAGCTGCACACACAGGCTGTTTCAGAATTAAAACAAGCTTTAGCCACGGCACCAACATTACAAGTGCCAAACCTAGAACTCCCTTTTGCATGGGAGGTCCCTGCAACAGGCTCAACTATTGCTTCTGCAGGGACACCATGTGAGACTCATATTGGTGTCTTATGCCCCCAGGCTTTGTGTGTGAAAGACATCATTGTGCAATTGTCTGAGTGATTCAGCATCATTCCTGTATAATTGGACTTAATCCCTTGACCTTACTGACAGAACATACTATCATTCAGTTCTTAAATGGACAAATTAAAAGATGGTCCAATCGTAGAAAGAAACCGTAGATGATTTGCCTTCTTCACCACTCTGTCCACCTGTGACTCTACTTTCAAGGAGCTATGAACCTGTACCCCTAGATCTCTTTGTTCTATAACCCTCCCCAACACCCTACCATTAACTGAGTAAGTCCTGTCCTGGTTCGATCGATCAAAATGCATCACTTCGCATTTATCGAAATTAAACTCCATCTGCTATTCGTCAGCCCACTGGCCCAATTGATCAAGATCCCGTTGCAATGCTAGATAACCTTCACTTTCCACTATGCCACCAATCTTGGTGTCATCTGCAAACTTACTAACCATGCCTATTAAATTCTCATCCAAATCATTGATATAAATTACAAATAACAGTGGACCCAGCACCGATCCCTGAGGCACACCACTGGTCACAGGCCTCCAGTTTGAAAAACAACCCTCTACAACCATCTTCTGTCATCAAGCCAATTTTGTATCCATTTGGCTACCTCACCCTGGATCCCGTGAGATTTAAGCTTATGCAACAACCTACCATGTATTACCTTGTCAAGCACCCGGAGGAAACCCACGCAGACACAGGGAGAACGTGCAAACTGCACACAGACAGTGACCCGAGACCGGAATCGAACCTGGGTCCCTGGCGCTTTGAGGCAACAGTGCTAACCACTGTGCCACCCAAGCCTTTGTTTGAAGTTGTTCCCTGGCAATCTTCTCGAGCTTTCCCTCGGGTCAGCATGATTCTTCGAGGTTTTTCTTGAGTTTTGCTAGATTTTCGTTTTTTCTGCATTTTGTTTGAGGTTTTGGGGTTTTTCCCACTCGCTGTTAAGGGTGTTGGATTCCATTTGATAGGTCTTAATGAAGTCTTTGTAGTCTTAAGTCAGTTAATTGTATGTATTTATTAATTACAAGAACTGTATCTGCAATTTTCTGGCCGTTCACACTGATGGGATTCTCCAGTCCCGCTGGCAATACACCCCACCCGCAGGTTTCCCGCCGGTGTGGGGTGATAATGGGAATTCCCATTGATAACGGCGGGACCAGAGAATCCCGCCGCTAGCAAACAACGCACCACCTCCCGCCGGCAGGAAACACGTGGCTAGGAGGCTGGAGAATCTTGCATATATACTCAGTAAAGGGTTCAAGCTAAGATCTGTCTCCATGCTTGCTTGTGTACAAGTCTCTATCCAACACTCAGCTGACACCCAGGAGCAATACTGGACTCAGCCCCCCATTAACCCTATAAGTGCCAGAGTCTTATACTACAACTTTGTCTTTCCTATGTCCTTGCTAACCTATGGCATCAGTTTTACAATCCTGAAAGTAGTTGATGATCTGTTTAACAAACACTGGGGAGGAAGAGGGGGAGGGATGTCCTTCCTGTTACTGAATACCTGTTTAGTTGTATGAGATTAAGGGAGGATGTTAGCAGGAATGTGGAGCCGCAGTGTGGGTGTCAAATCAATGCTACGTGCTGAGTGACCTTACAGTTTTCCTAGCCTGCCAATGCCTGGCGGGTGTTCCCTGCGCCTGCTAACACCGTCATCACCACTATGTCCAACAGGGCCTGAAGCTGGAGTTTGTGGGTGCCGTGGATGTCACTTTGCGGGCAAAACACCTTTGGTGATGCAGAAAAAACTGGAGACAAAGCAGCCAAATCTCTCAGCCTGAGGTGTAAATGCCGGTTTTATCTGTGTACGGAATCTGTGGGCAGTAACTACTGCAATGTTTGAGATGGTCTTGGTGCAGAGTAGACAGAAAGATTTGTCATTTTTTAATTAATTTATCCCAGGGCCATCTTTCCATAGGAGAAGAGAGGAACATCCATGGGTTTAACAAAATATAGCCAGGGACTAGATGCCAGCTGCAATATGAGTTGCAGAAAGTGTATTAGCTGATAAGTGTGGGTACCATTGATCTTTATTTTCTCTTATGACAAGTTGCTCGTCTAATAGCAATAACCTGAGGGGCAGTGTGCCCCGCTGTAATATAGCACATCATTGTACAAGGTGTCAGGCAGAGTATGGTAACTGAGAATAATGGTACTGTTCTTGAATTCAATCTCACGCAGCATGCATGCCCCACGGATACACGTTGTAACTTTTTTAAAAACATGTAAACTAAGGGTTTAATCAGTCTGTCCATTGGCTTCTGAACGCAGTCTCACAGGCACATTTCCAGAGCTGTTCTGGGTGGTGACCTGGCAAAAGCAAGGTTGTGATATAAAGCAGATTTGTTAGTTGGGACTATTTTCCCCAAGGTCGACTAAAACACATTTCTCGGGAGTGGGGTGGAAGTACATGCGAGCACTGTCTAGTGTGCGGCAGCATCCTCCAGGTTGGGAACCTATAGGTTTGCACTGCCAGGGCCCCAGGATGACTCTGCCAAGGGGCACTGCTGCCCTGCCCCCGACCACCCAGTGGGGGTCTTCATTGGCCTCTGGTCCCACCGGCAAGGCCATCACGTCAGGTCCCCGTTGCTGGGGACCAGACATGACCCTCGCCGGTGAGGACCTCCACCGGCCGAGGCCATTAAGGCAAGTGAGCCCAGACGATGTCGTCCCAGGTTCGCTATTAATATTTAAATAAAATTTAAATATTAAAATTAGCCTTGTGTTCTTCCCAGGTGCGAGGCCGATTTCATCGACCGATCGGGGCTGGTAAGATCGCGAGAGGTAAGAAACCGAGCGTGAATGCAATTTTTCGCCTCTCTTGCGATCTTACCGGTTCGTCACACCGATCGAGCTAGCCTTTATCTTACATTGCAGAGGTCACAAATATAAGGATGTCATTAATGAATCCAATGGGGAATCCAGGACAAACCTTACCCAGAGTTGTTAGAATATGAAACTCACTACTGCACATGGATGATGAGGTGAATAGGCGCATTCAAGAGTAAGCTGGATGACCACATGAGGGAGAAAGGGATAGATGGGTGGGATGAGAAGAGGCTCATGTGGAGCATAACTTTTTTTTTATTCATTTGTGGGACATGGGCATTATTGGCTGGCCAGCATTTATTGCACATCCATAGTTGCCTGAGGGCAGTTGAGGGTCAACCACATTGCTGTGGCTCTGGAGTCACATGTAGGCCAGACCAGGTAAGGACGGCAGATTTCCTTCTCTAAAGGACATTAGTGAACCAGATGGGTTTTTCCGACAATCACAATGGTTTCATCATCATCAGTAGATTAATTCCAGAGTTTTTTTATTGAATTAGAATTCCACCAGCTGCTGTGGCGGGATTCAAACCCAGATTCCCCAGAACATTAGCTGAACTTCTGGATTAATAGTCTAGCGATAATACCACTGGGCCAACACCTCCCCTGAGCATGCAGCAGGTGTGCTGAATGGCCTGGTTCTTTGCTGTAGACTCATTGTAACTCAATGTAACTGATCTCTCCCAAATGTCCACTGACTTCTGCTCCGTTCGCCTCAGAATCACCTTCCTCAACTATCTGGGAATACATGGCCAGTTTGTAATGGACATGTTGTTGTGGTCGTCTCTGGAAAGGTGACATTAACTAGGTGAGGGACTTGCGTGGAACTGTATATCCAGCGCACGGAGGGACTACACATCTCTTATGTTTGATATGTAGCACACTGCTGGGATACAGTGATCATGCCTCCATGTAGAACCAGCCTCAGGACTCCCAAAAAGTCAGCAAACAGCAGGAACCACTGGCAGGCTGGCCAAGTGTGTCCCTCAGGAGGTCTGCAAAATCAATGATCCTGCCATTATTCAAGAAGAGTGAATCAGTCACCTGCTAAATGCAGTGGGTGTGCTTCACTGATCAATGGCAGCAAAATTAATCTCAGCTTCCTGGAATGTTTCCCTCACAGAGAATGTGTTGCTGTCAGTAACAGCAGTGCAGACGTAACAGTTGTGTTCCAAGTCTGGGCCTCCAGGCGCTATTGACAGCTCAGTAATGATCTCCCTCTGGACTCTCAAACCTCCTGCTCTCTAATACACGATTAATCAAAGGTCGGAAAGTGAAGTCCATTGTCCATTGATGAATCAGCTTTCTCCTTCCCCTTGACTAATCCAATGTTTCATAGAATCATAGAATCCCTACAGTACAGAAGGAGGCTATTCGGCCCATCAAGTCTGTACAGACCACAATCCCACCCATGCCCTATTGCCGTAACCCTCATTTACCCTGCTAAGTCCCCCTGACACTAGCGTCAAATTAGCACGGCCAATCAACCTAACCCACATGTCTTTCGGACTGTGGGAGGAAACCGGAGCACCCGGAGGAAACCCACGCAGACTCGGGAGAAAGTGCAAGCTCCACACGGTCACCATCACAGACAGAGAGTGGTTGTAGAGGATTGTTTTTCAAACTGGAGGCCTGTGACCAGCGGTGTGCCTCAGGGATCAGTGCTGGGTCCACTGTTATTTGTCATTTTATATTAATGATTTGGATGAGAATTTAGGAGGCATGGTTAGTAAGTTTGCAGATGACACCAAGATTGGTGGCATAGTGGACAGTGAAGAAGGTTATCTGGGATTGCAATGGGATCTTGATCAATTGGCCCAGTGGGCTGATGAATGGCAGATGGAGTTTAATTTAGATAAATGCAAGGTGAAGCATTTTGGTAGATCGAACCAGGCAGGACTTCCTCAGTTAATGGTAGGGTGTTGGGGAGAGTTACAGAACAAAGAGATCTAGGTGTACATGTTCATCCCTCACTAAAAAGGTGGAGTCACAGGTGGGCAGCGTGGTGAAGAAGGCATTCGGCATGCTTGGTTTCATTGCTCAGAAGATTAAATACAGGAGTTGGGACGTCTTGTTGAAGTTGTACAAGACATTGGTACGCATTTCAGGACACTGAGGGGCAACTTAGCCTGGCCAATCCACCTAACCTGCACATCTTTGGAGTGTGGGAGGAAACCGGAGCACCCGGAGGAAACCCACGCAGACACTGGGAGAATGTGCAGACTCTGTACAGACACTGACACAAGGCTGAGAATCAACCCGGGTCCCCGATGCTGTGAGGCAGTAGTGCTAACCACTGTGCCACCATGTCACCCCTTCTTTGTAGTCTTCAGGCGGTTAACTATTAAGACTTTATTAACAAGTAAATCTAATTGCACATGTACAGCAAAGGGTAGGAACTGTCTCCAAGATTAGGTCTCCATTAGTCTCTGTCCTACACCAACACTGAAAAGTAATAAATGCCAGAAATGGTTCCACACACTTTCAACAGGATCAATAGGACCTTTTGGCAGGCTAGAAATACAAAGCAAGAGGGTTGCCATGGAAATCCAAAATTTTGGGAAGAAAACTTGTTATCTGATAAGTAATAGATTTTGAGAGTTCTTCAATGACATCTGCGTAAGACTTTGATCTACACACTACTTCTGATCAAAAAGGTGAGAGTATTGTAACCCATTTTTGCTTTTGTCAAGATGTGTGGGCAGCTGACAGTTTGTGGAGCTCATAGCTCAGGAATTAAAGTGGATCTTCAAATTAATCCCATTTGTTTTCTTCAGCACATAAATAAACTGCTCGAGTCGCTACTTGAAAGGTCAAAAATTAGATATTCATAGGCTGTTCCGGGGAAGATTGTGAAATGTCTGAGCTACACAAACTGCTGAGATATCCCCAGTAATCCTTTCACTGTCAAATTATAGAGTAGGGCAGCCTCTGGTCTTAAAGTGCTTATATATGTTTCAATATCTGTGCATACTCATGTTCCATAAAGACTAAACTTTAGCAAGCAGCCCACTCAGCTTGGGTACAGACTAGGCTACCTAAACATTCAATGGAATCACCATCACTGAATCCCCCACAATCTATGGGTAGCACAGTGGTTAGCACTGCTGCCTCACAGCAGCAGGGACCCAGGTTCGATTCCTGGCTTGGGTCACTGCCTGTGCAGAGTCTGTACGTTCTCCCTGTGTCTGCGTGGGTTTCCTCCGGGTGCTCCGGTTTCCTCCCACAGTCCGAAAGACGTGCTGGTTAGGTGCGTTGGCCATGCTAGATTCTCCCAAACAGATGCCGGAGTGTGGTGACTAGGGGATTTTCACAGTAACTTTATTGTAGAGTTAACGTAAGCCTACTTGTGACACTAATAAATAAACTTTAACAACATCCTGAGGGTTACCATTGACCAGAAACTGAACTGGACCAGTCATATAAATACTGTGGCTACAAGAGCAATTCTGTGGAGAGTAACTCACCTCCTGACTCCCCAAAGCCTGTCCACTATCTACGAGGCACAAGTCAGGAGTGTGATGGAATACTCTCCACTTGCCTGTGTGAGTGCAACTCCAACGACACTCAAGAAGCTCAACACCATCCAGGACAAAGCAACCCGTTTGATTGGCATCTCATGTACCAGCTTCAAACGAAATGTTCTTGGCAGACAGAATTAAGGAGAATCCTAAGGCATTTTATTCATATGTTAGGAACAAAAGAGTTGTCAGGGAAAAAGTCGGACCTCTCAGGAACAAAGAAGGGAAATTATGCTTAGAACCCAAGGGAATAGGGGAGATCCTAAATGAATACTGTGCATCAGTATTCACAGAGAGGGATTTGTTGACTGGGAGTGTCTCAGAGGGAGGTGTTGACCCGTTAAAGAGAATCTCCATTACAAGGGAGGAAGTGTTAGGTTTTTTAGGTAACATTAAAACTGACAAATCCCCAGGGCCTGATGGCATCTATCCTCGACTGCTCAGGGAGACAAGAGATGTAATTGCTGGGCCTCTGACGGAAATCTGTGTCTCTTCATTGGACACAGGTGAGGTCCCTGAGGATTGGAGGATAGCGAATGTGGTACCGTTATTTAAAAGGGTAGCAGGGATAACCCAGGTCATTATAGGCCAGTGAGCTTGACGTCCGTGGTAGGGAAGTTGTTGGAGAGGATTCTTAGAGACAGGATGTATGTGCATTTAGAACGGAACAATCTCATTAGTAACAGACAGCATGGTTTTGTAAGAGGGAGGTCGTGCCTTACAAATTTGGTGGAGTTTTTTGAGGAAGTGACAAAAACAGTTGACGAAGGAAGGGCCATGGATGTCGTCTATGTGGATTTCAGTAAGGCATTTGACAAAGTCCCTCATGGCAGGTTGGTTAAGAAGGTTAAGGCTCATGGGATACAAGGAGAGCTGGCTAGATGGGTAGAAAACTGGCTTGGCCACAGGAGACAGAGGGTAGCAGTCGAAGGGTCTTTTTCCGGTTGGAGGTCTGTGACCAGGGGTGTTCCGCAGGGCTCTGTACTGGGACCTCTGCTATTTGTGATATATATAAATGATTTGGAAGAAGGTGTAACTGGTGTAATCAGCAAGTTTGCGGATGACACGAAGATGGCTGGACTTGCGGATAGCGATGAACATTGTCGGACAATACAGCAGGATATAGATAGGCTGGAAAATTGGGCGGAGAAATGGCAGATGGAATTTAATCCAGATAAATGCAAAGTGATGCATTTTGGAAGAACTAATGTAGGGGGGAGTTATACAATAAATGGCAGAGCCATCAAGAGTATAGAAACACAGAGGACCTAGGCGTGCAAGTCCACAAATCCTTGGAGGTGGCAGCACAGGTGGAGAAGGTGGTGAAGAAGGCATATGGTATGCTTGCCTTTATAGGACTGGGTATAGAGTATAAAAGCTGGAGTCTGATGTTGCAGCTGTTTAGAACGCTGGTTAGGCCACATTTGGAGTACTGCGTCCAGTTCTGGTCGCCGCACTACCAGAACGACGTGGAGGCTTTAGAGAGAGTGCAGAGAAGGTTTACCAGGATGTTGCCTGGTATGGAGGGTCTTAGCTATGAGGAGAGATTGGGTAAACTGGGCTTGCACTCCCTGGAAAGACGGAGAATGAGAGGAGACCTAATAGAGGTGTACAAGATTATGATGGGTATAGATAGGGTGAACAGTGGGAAGCTTTTTCCCAGGTCGGAGGTGACGATCACGAGGGGTCACGGGCTCAAGGTGAGAGGGGCGAGGTATAACTCAGATATCAGAGGGACGTTTTTTAGACAGAGTGGTGGGGGCCTGGAATGCGCTGCCAAGTAGGGTGGTGGAGGCAGACACGCTGGCATCGTTTGGGACTTAACTGGATAGTCACATGAGCAGTCTGGGAATGGAGGGATACAAACAAATGGTCTAGTTGGACCAATGAGCGGCACAGGCTTGGAGGGCCGAAGGGCCTGTTTCCTGTGCTGTACTGTTCTTTGTTCTTTGTTCAACATTCACTCCCTCCACCACTGACACTCAGTAGCAGCAGTGTGTACTATCTACAAGATGCACTGCAGCGACTCACCAAGGTTCCTTAGGCAGTACCTTCCAAACCTATAACCACTACCATCTAAAAGGACAGAGGCAGCAGATACCTGGGAACACCACCTGGAAGCTCCCCTCAAGTCACTCATCATCCTGACTTGGAATTATATCGCTGTTCCTTCACTGTCGCTAGGTCAAAATCATAGAACCCTTACAGTGCAGAAGGAAGCCATTTGGCCCATTGGGTTTGTACCGAGTGTCTTACCCAGGCTCCTTTCCCCCACCCTATCCCACCAGACATTTACTATGGCAAATCCATGTAACCTACACATCTTGAAAGTTTTCCTGGCTTCTTTTTTCCTGGTTGAAGGCTTGAATTTGATTGGGTAGTGCTGCACCAGGTGTGATGTCACTATGGCAACCCATCATGATAGGAATTGCTTCCTCTTCTTGGTACTGGCTGGTCTGGCTGTGACTCACAAGTATGGCCATGTCACTCTCAAACTAACGTGGAATTAAATTGCATTATGCTAATCTTTTTCTAAAGAGGATCTTTCACTGTGATATCATTGAACAATAATACATTTGAAGCGGTGGCACAGTGGTTAGTCCAGCTGCCTCACAGCGTCAGGGACCCAGGTTCAATTCCCAGCTAGGGTCACTGTCTGCGGAGTCTGCACGTTCTCCCCGTGAGTTTCCTCCGGGTGCTCCAGTTTCCTCCCACACTCCAAAGATGTGCGGGTTAGGTTATTGGCCATGCTAACTTGCCCCTTAGTGTCAGTGGAATTGACGGTAAATATGTGGGATTATAGGGATAGGGCCTGGGTGAGATTTGCATTGGTGCAGTCTCGATGGGCCAAATGGCCTCCTTCTCACTGCAGCGATTCTATGGAATAGGACAAACTATTGATTGCTCTTTGATAGCACTGACAAACCTGATCGGCCAAATGGCCCCTAGCCTACTGTACTGAACTACAATTCTTTGATTCTACAATCCCCACAGTGCAGAAGGAGGCCATTCGGCCCATCGAGTCCCTGAAAGAGTATCTTACCCAGGTCCATCCTTGCCACCCTATCCTCATTACCCCATGCATTTTGCTATACAGCTCTGGAACTTAAGATAGAAAAGAAGCTAGATTAGATAGAATTGAAGGGCGAGTTAGATAAACGTATGAGCAAGAAAGGAATAGAAGGGATATAGCAGATAGATCAAGTGAGGTGTGAGGCGGCTCTTGTGAAGCATTGACACCACCGTTGGGCTGAATGGCCTATTTCTGTGCTGTCTCTTTAGTCTAGTTCTATGCGTTGGATAAACGATTGTGATGTCAACAACTGTTGACTGTGGTGTCACAAGAGACAGGGAGGTTAAAAGAATGTTCCTCGGTAATTATGCCACATATTCTGTGAGCTACCTGGCAGCAAAGTGTTGTAGAGAGGGCTGACTGGAAAATGCAGTTTCAAACTTGGCTCTGTTTGCTTTCTGTGTTGATTTTCTTGTTAAGTGCCGACTCCTCAGAAGCCATTTCCCGCCCAGCTTGGTTCCGGGTTGGAATGGAAGTCTTCCCTGAGGACCTTGCTGTCACACAGCCTGATTTTTCACAGTGGTGTCTACCGTATCCACTCAGTACAATATGCTTTGAGAATGGGACACAGGTCCAGGGATGGTCCACAAGCCAAGTCTTTCTATTCCAAGTCTTGGGATTGCTGTTGTTGGTCTCCCTTTTAATCTTTCTCAAGAGAAGGTGGCCCTCACAGAGGGTAAGTGCTGTTCCTGTGGATAAATATCAGCCAGAAATCTGTTTTGCAAACTTTTGAATTCTTCCTGAATTGAAAAAGATCATAATTACTGAATCCTTGTCTATATTAACGCAATTTTCTTTATTCATTCATGGGATGTGGGCGTCACTGGCTGGGCCTTCATTTATTGACCATCCCTGAGGATAGTTAAGAGTCAACCACATTGCTGTGGGTCTGGAGTCACTGTTGGCCAGACCAGATAAGAATGGCAGATTTCCTTCCCTAAAGGACCTCAGTGAACCAAATGGGTTTTTACAACAATCAACATTTTTTTTATGGTCATCATTAGATCTTTAATTCCAGATTTTTATTGAATTCAAATTTCACCATCTGCAGTGGTGGGATTTGAACCTGGGTCCCCAGAATATTACCCTGGGTCTCTGGATTATTAGTCCAGCGACAATACCAATACACCACTGACTCACCTTTGTAAGACATGTGTTAAAGAGATTGGCAGCAGGACTTGACCAAGTGATTGATGCAGTGCACTGATATATAATCACTAATGATTTAAAGGTTCAAAAAATGATCCAGCACAGAAATAGTCCATTCAGCCCATCGTGACTGTGTCTGTTTTTGAAAAGGATGCCAAAGAACCCCATCCCCGTAGCTCCTAAAATTCTTCCCCTTCAAGTACTTACCCATATTCCTTCTCAAAGTTATCATTGAATCTGCATCCATTAAATTTTCAGGCAGTGCATTCCAGATTACCACAGCTTAATCTCCAGAATCCTATGGCCATTCATGCTGGTGGGATTTTCCCATCCCGCTGCAGAGATCGGAGATTTGGCTGAACGCCAAATTCTCCGACCTCGCTGCAGCAGTAGCGTGGCGTGGACAGTCGGTAAGATCGCGCCCAAAGCGTTTAAAGGAAAACCTCACGTCACTTCTGGTTGCTTTAATTACCTTAAATCTTAAATAGTCTCAATATTGACATAAAGTTAGCTTCCAGCTGTTTTTATTAACTAGGAAGGTGTGATTCTTAATAAAAACAATTAACGATACAGTTCTCAGCTTTTCTTCAGCCACTGAACATTTGAGCTGTGATCCTTGGAGCGGTCAGTTCAATTGCTAGTTGAAGCTGCCCCAGTGTTCACTGACCCTTGCGCTTGGTCAATGATTTGTGCAATACCAGTCAGATCCTCAAGGGGTGACACGGTGGCACAGTGGTTTGCACTGCTGCCTCACAGTGCCAGGGACCCGGGTTCGATTTCCAGCTTGGGTCACTGTCTGTGTGGCGTTTCCCCCGGGTCTGCTTGGGTTTCCTCCAGGTGCATTGACCCGAACAGGTGCCGGAGTGTGGCAACTAAGGGAATGTCACAGTAACTTCATTGCAGTTTTAATGTAAGCCTTACTTGTGAAAAATAAATAAACTTTAACTTTACTTTAAAGGGGGATTAGCAGGGTAAATATATGGGAATAGGGCCTGGGTGGGATTGTTGTCGGTGCAGACTCGATGGGCCGAATAGCCTCCTTCTGCACTGTAGGGATTCTATTCTATGAAAAGAAAAGCAGTTTAAATAAGATCTCTTCAGGATCCAATAACCAGTTGTTCAGAGGATTTAGGATCAAGGCAATGGATGGGCGAGCAATTAACTGAAAGCAACGATAGAGCAAATAGGCTTGTTAGCTCAACAGGGAAGGAGCTTGGCTGTAAAGAATGTGGCATGTTGAAGCAGCCTGCCACAGCTGTGAATGACTCAGTTAGTCAATGTCTTTGCCAGAGAGCTCACAAATCCCATTCTGAAGTCTAGGATCACCATGGGGCACATGACCTTTCCAAAAGTGGCAGCAACAGTCTGAGGCAGCACATTGGCTAGCACTGCTGCCTCACAGCACCAAGAATCCAGGTTCAATTCCTGGCTTGGGTCGCTGTCTACGTGGAGTTCACACATTCTCCCCGTGTCTGCATGGGTTTCCTCCGGGTGTTCCGGTTTCCTCCCACAGTCCAAAGATGTGCGGGTTAGGTTGATTGGCCTTGCTAATTTGCCCCATAGTGTCAGGGGGATTAGCAGGGAAAATATGTGGGGTTACGGGAATAGGGCCTGGGTGGGATTGTGGTTGGTGCAGACTCGATGGGCCAAATGGCCTCCTTCTGCACTGTCGGGATTCTATGAACTACTGAGGCTTGGCCAGACCAAGGTAACCAATTCTCAATGTCAGGCAGATTGAGCCTGTGTGACTTACTGAGTGAAGCCATGGAATGAAACTACACATTTACAACACTCGGGAATGGGGTTATTGGGCAGTAGGAGCTAAGACAGTAGGTGGACAATCGGAGCACAATGCTGGCAGTGATTTAAATGCAGGTCACTATCCATTAGGATGCACAGCAAAACAAAATTTCAGTGAAAAATACATCGCAGCATCATAGGCTAATAGTAAGATAAATACATTTCATTTTACCAACATTGTTTTTGAAATAATTTCTCAATCATTCATCAAGTAAATAAAATGTATTTTCCACCTATTGTTTCAGCAGGATTGTCTGTGCACTGATTCTGTAGATTCAAGTTCGGAGAATGACATTTGTTCTAATGTTCCCGAAGATGTCTCTCAAATAATTTCTAAGATAGAGGACCTTGAAAGGAGGAAGAAGCAGTTGGAAGAGAATTTCCAGATAATAAGGAAAAGTCATGCTTTTCCCAGTGAGAAACGTTCATTCTGATATCTCAGCCATTCTGTCTCTCAACTACACACCCTCCAATACCCAAACTGTACTTAGAGGTATATTTAACAAAAACTTTATGCAGCTCACATTTCTGAAATATATGAAGGAATGTCTTTGTACAATTTACAATATATTAAAAATTTTGCATCTGTCACTCTTCCTGTCTTATTATAAAGCATTACAAAATTTGATTTTCCAGTTATGCTTTCAACCAATAGTGGTGCTCTTGCATCCTGAACATTCTGGTTTCTTAACCCATGTTGCAGAAAAAGCTTCAGTCTCCCAATCAGTCTATATCTTTTAGGTTTATTTATTTATTGTCACAAGTAGGCTTACATTAACACTGCAATGAAGTTACTGTGAAAATCCCCCAGTCGTCACACTCCGGCGCCTGTTCGGGTACACTGAGGGAGAATTTAGCACGGCCAATGCACCTAACCAGCACGTCTTTTGGACTGTGGGAGAAAACCGGAGCACCCGGAGGAAACCCATGCAGACACAGAGAACGTGCAGACTCTGCACAGACAGTGACCCAAGCCGGGAATCGAACCTGGATCCCTGGCACTGTGCTAACCATTGGCTTCCCAAATTACAGATATTCTGCTTTTAACTTCCTAAATCATTTTATATAAAGGTAAGAACAGGATATGACCTCATAATGGTGATGTAATTGTTCTGCATGCCCATTCTTGAACCCTGCTCTACTGAAGGTTTACTGACGCTGGTACTCCACATTTCTTGCCCACGCTTCCAACTGGGGCTGCTGGGAAATGTACATTGCAGCTACTCCTGGAGTCCAGTCAGTGAAGGGTAGCAGAGTGTGGTGAACCATCGTTGGTTACCACTGTGGGGTTATTCTAATGTTGCTGTTGGGTTAGGGTGTTGACACTGTGGGGTTGTTATAATGTTGTTGTTGGGCTAGGGTGTTTACACTGTGGGATTAATATACCTGTGGTGGATGCTGTTGTGGCACATCCCAGTCGGGCCCCGCCTCCTGGGAGAGGTATAAGACCCTCTGCTCAGGTGGGACCCCTCCAGTCTGGAATGGTGTACTCGTGTTTAAATAGTTCCATTGTTAGACAATAAAAGCCTTCAATTACTGAAGCCTTGTGTCTCGTGCTCGATTGTCGCGCATCAATTTTATTGTCTAACACGAAACTCTCGACAGAAAGGAGAGTATGGAGCAAATGCTAAAGCCAGAGCGTCTGACGCTGGATCCACGTGCGGTCGGCGCCTCTAACACCTTCGACCACTGGCTGAAGTGTTTCGAGGACTACCTGGCAGCCTCTGCAGCAGTCACTACGGATAACGACAGACTCCAGGTCCTCCATGCGAGGGTAAGCGACACTGTCTACCTCGCGATTCATGCGGCCACCACTTACCCGAGGGCCCTCGAGCTTTTGAAAAAGCGATACACGAGACCACCCAACGAGATCCACGCTTGTTACCTCCTCGCTACATGACGTCGGCAGTCGGGCGAAACCATGGAGGACTACGCCAATGAGCTCTTGCAGCTTGCCAGGGGCTGCGACTGCAAAGCTGTGTCGGCTGAGCAGTACATGTACGACCTCGCCCGAGATGCGTTTGTGGCAGGGGTAGGGTCTTCGTACATCCGGCTCAAGCTGTTGGAGAAGGGGAATCTCAACCTGACCCAAGCTATGGAGATGGCTGAAATGCTGGAGGCGGCGTCGAAAAGCTTGGCCCTGTATCCGGAGGACCACGTGGAGACAACGTGGCAGGAGCAGTCACAAATCCCTCCTCGCCCCACGGGCTCGCGCTCCCATATCGACCCGACGACGGCGGCAGCCCCAGGCGGCCCGCAGTGCTATTTTTGCGGAGGAGCCAAGCATCCACGGCAACAGTGTCCTGCTAAAACGGTGGTCTGCAATCGATGCGGTAAAAAGGGGCACTACGCGAAAGTCTGCAGATCGAAGCCCAAGAACGGCAGTGCAGCCTGTGACCCTCCAGAACGGAGATCATCTCCATCGGCGTCGCAGTACCCACGAGGTCCGTCCACGTGCGAGCCCAGGACGACGCCATTGTGGCTGGCGGAGGAGGAGGATGACCACCAGGAGTCGCTACGCTTGGCACCCTCAACCATGTGCGATTCATGGGGGCGGCCATCTTGGTCGACGACGACCAGGAGCGACCAGCAGGGGTCCTCAGCATCAACCTCGGCTGCCTGCAGTGACGTCCAAGGGCCAACGGTGGTGTCGATCACCCTGGACCAGGCTAAGCACCACAGGCTTGACTGTTCAATGATGAACATTAAGGTAAACGGTCGTACTGTGTATTGTCTGTTTGACAGCGGGAGCACTGAGAGTTTTATTCACCCTGACACTGCAAAGAGGTGTGGACTCCGGGTTCTACCTGCCAAACAGACAATTTCTATGGCATCACGGTCCCGGTCTGTACCGATCCAAGGACGTTGTGTGGTAACTCTGGAAGTGCAGGGCACAATTTACGAGCGATACAGGCTCCTTGTGTTGCCGCATCTTTGCGCGCCAATTCTCCTCGGACTAAACTTTATGGCCCACATGAAGAGTGTGATCCTACAGTACGGTGGGCCACTCCCTTCGCTGACAGTAGGGAATCAGCCGCAGCCTCCAAATCGTCCAAAGCGCCCCGCATGCAATCTTTCCACACTAAAGATCACCACACCCTCTTTATTTAAGAATCTGGTACCAGGCTGCAAGCCCATCGCTACTAAAAGTAGGCGTTACAGTGCTGAAGACCGGATCTTCATCAGATCTGAGGTTCAGCGCCTCCTCAAAGAAGGGATCATACAGTCCAGCGTTAGTCCGTGGAGAGCACAGGTCGTGGTGGTTAAGAGTGGGAACAAACCCCGGATGGTCATCGACTACAGTCAGACCATTAATCGATATACGCAGCTGGATGCGTATCCTCTCCCGCGCATATCTGATATGGTCAATCAGATTGCGCAGTACCGGGTGTTCTCCACCATAGACCTTAAGTCCGCCTACCACCAACTCCCCATCCGCCCAGAGGACCGACAATTCACGGCTTTTGAGGTGGATGGTCGTCTGTATCAGTTTCTTAGGGTTCCATTTGGTGTCACCAATGGGGTCTCGGTCTTCCAGCGTGCTATGGACCGAATGGTGGACCAGAACGGGTTGCGGGCTACCTTCCCGTACCTGGATAATGTCACCATCTGCGGCCATGACCAGCAGGACCATGACACAAACCTCCAGAACTTTTTGCGCACTGCGTCTCGCCTGAATCTGACCTACAACAGGGAGAAGTGTGTATTCCGTACGCGCAGGTTAGCCATCCTGGGATACGTGGTGGAAAACGGGGTCATTGGCCCTGATCCAGACCGTATGTGCCCCCTTACTGAACTTCCCTTGCCCGCTAGCGCAAAAGCACTGAGGAGATGCCTCGGCTTCTTCTCCTATTATGCGCAGTGGGTCCCCAACTATGCGGACAAAGCCCGTCCGCTTATCAAGTCCACGACTTTTCCACTCACGCCAGAGGCCCAATTGGCCTTCAAGGCATTGAAAAGCGACATTGCGAAAGCCACGATGCACGCGGTGGATGAATCCATCCCTTTTCAGGTGGAAAGTGATGCATCTGATTTCGCCCTGGCCGCCACACTAAACCAGGCAGGCAGGCCCGTCGCGTTTTTTTCCCGCACCCTTCAAGGTCCCGAAATTCGGCATTCAGCGGTGGAGAAGGAGGCCCAGGCTATTGTGGAGGCCGTCAGACACTGGCGCCATTACCTGGCGGGGAAGCGGTTCACCCTGATCACGGACCAGCGATCCGTGGCGTTTATGTTCAATAATACGCAGAGGGGCAAGATCAGGAATGACAAGATCTTGCGGTGGAGAATTGAGCTCTCCACCTATAATTACGATATTATGTATCGTCCAGGGAAACTCAATGAGCCCTCGGATGCCCTCTCGCGCGGAACATGCGCTACCATGCAGGAGGACCGCTTGAACGCCCTCCATAATGACCTGTGCCATCCTGGGGTCACTCGGCTCTACCACTTCATCAAAGCCCGCAACCTGCCCTACTCGGTGGAGGATGTCAGGTCGGTGACAAGAAGCTGTCGGATTTGCGCGGAATGCAAACTGCACTTTTACCGACCTGACCGGGCACAATTGGTCAAGGCCACTCGCCCCTTCGAGAGGCTGAGTGTGGATTTTAAGGGCCCCCTTCCCTCAACAGACCGGAACGTGTACTTTCTTAACATCATAGATGAGTACTCCCGGTTCCCGTTTGTTGTCCCCTGTGCGGACACGTCGACTGCCACGGTGATCAAGGCATTCCGTGATCTTTTTACCCTGTTCGGGTACCCCTGCTATATACATAGCGACAGGGGCTCGTCGTTCATGAGTAACGACTTGAGGCAATTCCTGCTCTCATACGGGGTTGCCTCTAGTAGAACCACGAGTTACAACCCTAGGGGCAACGGACAGGTGGAGAGAGAGAATGCTACAGTCTGGATGGCTGTCCTATTGGCGCTGAAGTCCAAAGGCCTTCCAGTCTCCCATTGGCAGGAGGCCCTTCCAAATGCGCTTCACTCCATTCGCTCCCTCCTGTGTACGGCAACCAATTCTACTCCCCACGAGAGGATGTTCTCATTCCCTCGGAAGTCGGCCTCGGGGATATCTTTACCAGCCTGGTTGACGTACCCAGGACCCGTCCTTCTGCGGCGACATGTAAGGGCCCGCAAGTCCGACCCCTTGGTCGAACCGGTCCACCTCCTCCACGCCAACCCTCAGTATGCCTATGTGGCATATCCTGACGGGCGAGAGGACACAGTCTCGATCCGAGACCTGGCGCCCGCAGGGGACGTAGCAACTCCTGTCACTCCCATACCCCCAGTCACGAATCCCCTATCGCTTATTTCTCCCCCGGACGTGGCGCGGTCAGCACCGGGACCAGTGCATAACAGTTATACTCCCATGTACAGCTTGCCTGAGACTCGGAGATCGGCGCCACCGCAGAAGGTACCGGGATCCCCTGCACCACCGCTTCACCAGGGTCAACCGGCCCGTGAGTCCTCGAGGGGACAGCCGGACGCTGTTTTGGAGAGAACGCCACCGCAAGCACCTGCTCCGGTGTCACAACCGGTATTGAGGAGGTCACAACGACGGTGCGGTCCTCCAGACCGTCTGGACTTGTAGATTTTTTTGTATATATGTAGTCTGTTTTCGCACCCCGCCGGCCTTTGTTTTCAAAGGAGGGGTGAATGTGGTGAACCATCGTTGGTTACCACTGTGGGGTTATTCTAATGTTGCTGTTGGGCTAGGGTGTTGACACTGTGGGGTTGTTATAATGTTGTTGTTGGGCTAGGGTGTTTACACTGTGGGATTAATATACCTGTGGTGGATGCTGTTGTGGCACATCCCAGTCGGGCCCCGCCTCCTGGGAGAGGTATAAGACCCTCTGCTCAGGCGGGACCCCTCCAGTCTGGAATGGTGTACTCGTGTTTAAATAGTTCCATTGTTAGACAATAAAAGCCTTCAATTACTGAAGCCTTGTGTCTCGTGCTCGATTGTCGCGCATCACAGAGTCGAGGAAAATAAAGCCATGCCCCCTTTCTACAGCACCAGGGGACATGAATATAGCTGAGGAGGACACTGGGTTGCAAGGGAGTAGAATAGACAGTATTACAGTTGATAAGGAGGATGTGCAGGATATTCTGGAGGGTCTGAAAATAGATAAATCCCCTGGTCCGGATGGGATTTATCCAAGGATTCTCTGGGAGGCAAGAGAAGTGATTGCAGAGCCTCTGGCTCTGATCTTCAGGTCGTCGTTGGCCTCTGGTATAGTACCAGAAGATTGGAGGTTAGCGAATGTTGTCCCATTGTTTAAGAAGGGGAACAGAGACTTCCCCGGGAATTATAGACCGGTGAGTCTCACTTCTGTTGTCGGCAAGATGTTGGAAAAAATTATAAGGGATAGGATTTATAGTTATTTGGAGAGTAATGAATTGATAGGTGATAGTCAGCATGGTTTTGTGGCAGGTAGGTCGTGCCTTACTAACCTTATTGAGTTTTTTGAGAAAGTGACCAAGGAGGTGGATGGGGGCAAGGCAGTGGACGTGGTATATATGGATTTTAGTAAGGCGTTTGATAAGGTTCACCATGGTAGGCTTCTGCAGAAAATGCAGATGTATGGGATTGGGGGTGATCTAGGAAATTGGATCAGGAATTGGCTAGCGGATAGGAAACAGAGGGTGGTGGTTGATAGTAAATATTCATCATGGAGTGCGGTTACAAGTGGTGTACCTCAGGGATCTGTTTTGGGGCCACTGCTGTTTGTAATATTTATTAATGATCTGGATGAGGGTATAGTTGGGTGGATTAGCAAATTTGCTGATGACACCAAAGTCGGTGGTGTGGTAGACAGTGAGGAAGGGTGTCGTAGTTTGCAGGAAGACTTAGACAGGTTGCAAAGTTGGGCCGAGAGGTGGCGGATGGAGTTTAATGCGGAGAAGTGTGAGGTAATTCACTTTGGTAGGAATAACAGATGTGTTGAGTATAGGGCTAACGGGAGGACTTTGAATAGTGTGGAGGAGCAGAGGGATCTAGGTGTATGTGTGCATAGATCCCTGAAAGTTGGGAATCAAGTAGATAAGGTTGTTAAGAAGGCATATGGTGTCTTGGCGTTTATTGGTAGGGGGATTGAATTTAGGAGTCGTAGCGTTATGTTGCAACTGTACACAACTCTGGTGCGGCCGCACTTGGAGTACTGTGTGCAGTTCTGGTCCCCACATTACAGGAAGGATGTGGAGGCTTTGGAGAGGGTGCAGAGGAGGTTTACCAGGATGTTGCCTGGTATGGAGGGGAGATCCTATGAGGAGAGGCTGAGGGATTTGGGATTGTTTTCGCTGGAAAGGCGGCGGCTAAGAGGGGATCTTATTGAAACATATAAGATGATTAGAGGTTTAGATAGGGTGGATAGTGATAGCCTTTTTCCTCTGATGGAGAAATCCAGCACGAGGGGGCATGGCTTTAAATTGAGGGGGGGTAGTTATAGAACCGATGTCAGGGGTAGGTTCTTTACCCAGAGGGTGGTGAGGGATTGGAATGCCCTGCCAGCATCAGTAGTAAATGCGCCTAGTTTGGGGGCGTTTAAGAGATCCGTAGATAGGTTCATGGACGAAAAGAAATTGGTTTAGGTTGGAGGGTCACAGTTTTTTTTTTTAACTGGTCGGTGCAACATCGTGGGCCGAAGGGCCTGTTCTGCGCTGTAATGTTCTATGTTCTATGTTCTATGTAAAGTAATAAGCTTAAACATCCCAGCCACTTTGAAAGGAGAAAAGGTAAGTTATGAAGTTGAATGGTTGATAGGTAGGTAGGATGGCCAGAGGAGTCTCTGTGTGGGGTTGCCAGTAGGGTAGGGTGTTTGGGGGTGCAGTTGGAGAAGTTTGAGTGGCATTTGGGGTTTGGGGATACAGTTGGAATTAGGGGGATGAATCAGACCCTGGTGAGCAGCTACAGAGATCAGGTATATCAAATTAATGCTGTATTCCCTGGTTCAAACTCATTGTCACAGGTACATTCCAAATAGCTTTTTTGATTTGATTTATTATTGTCACATGTATTAGTATACAGTGACAAGGATTGTTTCTTGCGGCTATACAGACAAAACATACCCTTCATAGAGAAGGAAATGAGAGAGTGCAGAATGTAGTGTTACAGTCATAGCTTGGGTGTAGAGAAAGATCAACTTAATGCAAGGCAAGTCCATTCAAAAGTCTGACAGCAGCAGGGAAGAAGCTGTTCTTGAGTCGGTTGGTACGTGACCTCAGACTTTTGTATCTTTTTCCCGAAGGTAGAAGAGAGAATGTCTGGGGTACGTGAGGTCCTTAATTATGCTGGCTGCTTTGCCGAGGCAGCAGGAAGTGTAGACAGAGTCAATGGATGGGAGGCTGGTTAGCATGATGGATTGGGCTACATTCACGACTTTTTGTAGTTCCTTGTGGTCTTGGGCAGAGCAGGAGCCATGCCAAGCTATGATACAACCAGAAAGAATGCTTTCTATGGTGCATCTGTAAAGGTTGGTGAGAGTCGTAGCTGACATGTCAAATTTCCTTAGTCTTCTGAGAAAGTAGAGGCATTGATGGGCTTTCTTAACTATAGTGTCTGCATCGGGGGACCAGGACAGGTTGTTGGTGATCTGGACACCTAAAAACTTGAAACTCTTGACTCTTTCTTCTTCGTCCCCATTGATGTAGACAGGGGCATGCTCTCCTTTACGCTTCCTGAAGTCGATGACAATCTCCTTTTGTTTTGTTGACATTGAGGGAGAGATTATTGTTGCTGCACCAGTTCACCAGTTCCTCTATCTCATTCGTGTACTCTGTCTCATCATTGTTTGAGATCCGACCCACTACGGTGATGTCGTCAGCAAACCTGAAAATCGAATTGGAGCGGAATTTGGCCACACAGTCATAGGTGTACAAGGAGTATTGTAGGGGGCTGAGAACACAGCCTTGTGGGGCACCGGTGTTGAGGATGATCGTGGAGGAGGTGTTGTTGCCTGATTGTGGTCTGTGAGCTAGGAAGTTCAGGATCCAGTCGCAGAGGGAGGTGCCATGGCCCAGGCCACGGAGTTTCGAGATGAGTTTTGTGGGAATAATAGTGTTGAAGGCTGAGATGTAGTCAATAAATAGGAGTCTGACAGGTGTCCTTGTCATGTAGGTATTCCAGGGTTGAGTGCAGGGCCAGGGAAATGGCATCTACTGTGGACCTGTAGCAGCGATAGGCAAACTGTAGTGGATCCAGGTAGTCCGGGACACTGGAATTGATTCGTGCCATGACTAACCTTTAGAAGCACTTCATAATGATGGATGTCAGAGTCACCAGCCAATAGTCATTAAGGCACGCTGCTTGGTTTTTCTTAGGTACCAGGATGATGGTCACCTTCCTGAAGCAGATAGGGACCTCAGATTGTTGTAAAGAGAGGTTGAAGATGTCTGTGAATCAGTGGCATAGCTAGAGGGGGAGCAGGGGGAGCGACTGCTCCCCCTGAGCACATTCTTCAAAAGTGGCGCCTTTTCAACGGGGTGTTTCTCACGGGTCCCTCAGATCGCTTCCCGAGATCTGAAGTCCTCGATCCGTGTACTGCAATCATGGGATGCAATACGGATGCAGGGACTTCAGGCAGCGAGGAAGGCATGCAATCTCGAGGATAATTGCAGAGGCTGCAAAGGACGGGCAGTTGAGACCAAGCATCCCTCGCCGACGGACATCACCAGCCGAGATTGGGTGAGTAAATAGATTTGGTGATTATCCCTTGAAGAATTTAAACCACTACAGAGTCAAACATTGGCACGAGCAGTAAGGCAAATTCAAGTGTCAAGAAACTGACCATCAACAATGTACTAAAATTCATGATCGCCAATGACATGTTCCATTTATCCTAACCTGTCAACATTGTACCACATTTTTCTGACCTTACCAATAACTAGCGCAATTGCGGAACGATCCTTTAGCCAACTCCAATGCAAAGTCCTACCTTCGTTCGACAATGGGCGAGGATAGATTGTCTGGGTTAACTTTGGTCTCCATTGAAAGACAGTTGGCTACTGAGGTAGATTATAATAAAGTAATAGATAACTTTACTAGAATGAAGCCTAGACGAAAGAGGCTGTTGTAGTTGCTTCATACCTTTTTCAGATTGCTTCATTTTGTTTTCATTTTACGTTTAAAATGTAAAATAATTAAATAACACGTTTTTATTATGCTTTGATTTTAAATACAAAATAAAAATGTATAATTTAAAATTATTTGGTATGCGTCGTGGCGCCTAACTTTAGAACCTGGCTACGCCCCTGCTGTGAATACCTTCGCCAGCTGATCCACTGCTATTGATATAGAGATGGATGCTGACATAGAGATAGTCATTGACATAGAGATGATCATTGACAGAGCAGTAGACATACACAGTGATCATCACTGACATTACCATGGCCATTGTCTTAACGACATTGACATAGACGATATTTGACAATGCAATGGACATTGAAATAGACATTGAGCACAGTGTTTAATATAGATAAACACAATATCCAATTGGAGCCCGACGTTTAATATAGGCAAACGCAGTATCCAACCATAGCACAGCATTTAATATAGACAACATAGTAACCAATCTGGACACAGCATTTAATATAGACAAAGAGCATCCGATCAGAGTGCAGTGTTTAATACAGAGACATACAATATCCAATCTGAGCACAGCATTTAATACAGAGAAACACAGTATCCAAACTGGGCAACATCTATTGTGAGAGAAACCAAGCTACATTTTTAAACCTTTCATCTAGTTTAGTAATTCACTTCCTGATTCCCCAAACCTGTCCATCATCTGCAAGGCACAAGTCAGGAATGTGTAGGAACACTCTCCACTTGCCTGGATGTGTGCTTGGCACCATCCAGGACAAAGCAGTCCACCACATTAAACATTCATTCCCACCACCACTGAGGCACAGTGACAGCAGTGTGTACCATTGAAAAGGTGCACTGCAGCAATTCACCAAAGGCTCCTTCAACAACATCTTCCAACCTCACGACTATTACCATCTAGAAGGACAAGATATGGGACAAGATGAAAAGATCAGCCATGATCATATTCAATGGCGGAGTAGGCACAAGGAGCCAGATGGTCTACTCCTGCTCCTAGTTCTTATGTTCTTATGACTAGGGCAACAGGTGCATGGGAACACCACCATCTGGAAGTCCCCCTTCAAGTCACTCACCAACCTGACTTGGAAATATATCACCGTTCCTTCACTGTTACTGGTTCAGAATCTTGTAACTCTCTCCCTAACAGCACTGTGGGTGTACCTAAACCTCAGGGAACGCAGCATTTTAAGAAGGAAACTCTCCACCACCTTCTCGAGGGCAATTGTTAATGGCCAATAAATGCAGGGTTCGCCAGCAGCACCCATGTTCCCAGGAATGAAGAGAAAAAGGAAAAAGCACGTGACCAGATTGAATCGATTTTTTACTGAGCAGATAAGCAGATCTATGAAAATGATGTGGGTAAACAATCTTCCTCATGAGAAAGCTGAGCTGGATAATTCCGGCCGCAGGATTTTTGCTCCAGAGCCAGTTTTGATCTCCGTTCTAATTTCTTGGCTGACTGGAAACACAGCAGATGTTGCTCTTGCTGTGGAGTCCTCATCCCCACCATCCCTCTCCAATTAACACCAGCCTTACACAAAGAGAACTGGATGAGGAGCACAATACATCATAGAGCGGGCAACCAGTGGCCCAGAAGCCCACCTGGGTTCTGAGTGTGGACCATGAGACAGTTTGTTGACCATTGCCCACACACAGGGATGCCACATTCTGCTGATTTCTATTCGGCTGGTTTCTTTCCTACCGGCATGTCTGAAGTGAGATGAATATAAAGCGGGAACAAGTGAGGTGAGGTACATGCTGACTGCACACAACATTGAATGTCAGAGCTGCGCGCTCCCTCTGCATCCAAAGTGTAAATATTTCTTTTGTTTTTAACCATTTGAAGTTGTTGATAGTTCGATGAATATATAAATGTCTGATAACCACTGGGACCTGCATGGGGAATCTCTGATTGACCTCCCTGTAGCACTCATTGAATACGAGCTCCCTGAGGATTGGTAATTAACTCCCCAGGTGGAGCTGATATACCAAACCCTCTATAAAGCAGGCCCCTGAGTGGGTCCATCATTGCACTGTCCTGGTTGGGACCCGTCTGTGTTCACCACAGGCTGGTGGCTTTGCTTTACTTTATGTTGTGCAATAAAGCACTGTTCATTTACAGCTGACTCCTGGAGTAATGATAAAGCATTTTCCATCACTCATTATGAAATATTCGGCGTGTATTAAATGCATTCAATCTCCTTCATGGGGCCGTGTTTAGTGAACAAGCCCGATTTCAATTTTGCTGCCCACTGAGATGAAGGAGGGTCACTCATGCAATGCACTCATGAGCCTAGGTTGCCCATCACTGATATATAGGCTGTGCACTCTGAGACCTTGGCTCTCTGTCAATGAAGAGAAAGCAGCTCCACAAATCAACAGCACAGGCCTCCCAATAACAATTTTCACAGCTTGACAAAGAATGTTTAATTAAGTTTTTTGGACCCAGTGCAGGACGAAGTCTCACAAGGAAAGGAAACAATCATGTTGATTGTAAAGGTTCTGCTCCAGAGTGTTATGTATTATTTTTCACAGCAATAAGCTCATAGAACAAGAGAATCTTCACACTAGCTGTCAGGCTGTGGGCTTTTCATACATTTTTCATCCGCTACAACTCTCACCAACTTTTACGGATGCACCATAGGAAGCATTCTTTCTGGTTGTATCACAGCTTGGTACAGCTCCTGCTCTGTCCAAGACCGCAAGAAACTACAAAGGGACGTGAATGAAGCCCAGTCCATCACTCAAACCAGCCCCCATCCATTGACTCCGTCTACACTTCCCGCTGCCCCGGAAAAGCAGCCCGTATAATTAAGAACCCCACGCAATCCGGACAGACTCTCTTCCACCTTCTTCCATCGGGAAAAAGATACAAAAGTCTGAGGTCACGTACCAACCGACCCAAGAACAGCTTCTTTCCTGTTACCATCAGACTTTTGAATGGATTTACCTTGCATTAAGTTGATCTTTCTCTGCCCCCTAGCTTTGATTGTAACACTACATTCTGCACACTCTCCTTCTCTATGAATGGTATGCTTTGTCTGTATAGCATGCAAGAAACAATACTTTTCACTATGCTAATCCATGTGACAATAATCAAATCACATAGTTTATTTCAATTTTCATAATTCTTCATTATTCAATTACATGACATCAAATTAACGCAATAAAATCCAATAAATGTTTGGTTCAAAAAAGACCTAACCATAGAGCAAGATGGACTCTTGAGTGGTAATAAAAAGAGAAAGAATATTATGAAAAGGAAAATGTACACTTTACAACACTAAATAGATTCTACAGCTTCAAACGAATGATCAGGTCACTGAAGAGTAAGTTTGTCTTCCATTCCTTCATTGACAGCTAATTGATCAATATATTTTTCAATAATATCCTAAGGGTTAACTTTGTTGGTTCTAGCTAATTCTGACTGTTGTCTTAAACCTAGACCAATGCCTTCCTTTGAGCGATGTCACCTCTTGATGTCTTCACAGGGGTCCCATTCATTAAGACAATCAAACGCAATGTATGTTGCCTCTTTTAAAGTTTAAATTTTTTTTATTAGTGTCACAAGTAGGCTTATATTAACACAACAATTAAGTCACTGTGAAAATCCCATTATCGCCACACTCCGGGTACACTGAGGGAGAATTTAGCACGGCCAATGCACCTAACCAGCATGTCTTTCAGACTGTGGGAGGAAACCGGAGCACCCGGAGGAAACCCACACAGACATGGGGAGAATGTGCAGATTCCGCACAGACAGTGACCCAAGCCGGGAATCGAAACCGGGTCCCTGGCTCTGTGAGGCAGCAGTGCTAACCACTGAGCCACTGCACCGCTATAATGCAAGTCTTTTTTTTGTTTCTCCTTGGAGAAATTATCCTTGCTCTGAGACGACTGCTGGAGGAACTCACCTAAGCCACATACATAGATAGGAATCCAATGTTCCACTCATCAATGGAAACTCATCAATGGGAGAAACTCATCAATGGGAGAAGCTGAGAGGTTAAAGTCATACTTTTGGCTCAGTTGGTTGGACAGGTGATTTGTGATAAGGAGTGAATTCAGCAGCGTGGGTTCAATTCCCGTACCGGCTGAGGTTATTCATGAAGGCCCCGCCTTCTCAACTTTGCCCCTTGCCTGAGGTGTGGCGATCCTCAGGATAAATCACTACCAGTCAGCTCTCCTCCTCAAAGTGGAAAGCAGCCTATGGTCATCTGGGGCTATGGCGACTTAACCTTGCCTTTACTCTCTTCTATTGTTGAGCCACTTATTCTTCACATCCAAACATCTCTTCAATGTTCTGCCAACTACTTCTTGGCATGATGCCCATGTATCAGCTTTTCTGTGCACACTCGGGGAGGTGGGAAGAGAATTAAACTGCATGTTCCGTGCTCTCAACACATGCATAGGTAGCTTACCATAATTGAGAACAGCAATCGGCTCCGAGTGAGAGAATAAAGAATAATCCTCAATAAGCAGAGTACAGCACCTCCAGTAATGTCATTCTGACCTGGGGATTTAACAATCTCTGCTCTATTAATGGTGCTGTACGGGCGACACAGTGGCACAGTGGTTAGCACAGCTGCCCCACAGCACTGGGACCCGGGTTCGATTCCAGGCTTGGGTCACTGTCTGTGCGTTCTCCCCGTGTCTGCGTGGGTTTCCTCCGGGTGCTCCGGTTTCCTCCCACAGTCCAAAAGACGTGCTGGTTAGGTACATTGGCCACGTTAAAAAAAAATTCTCCCTCAGTGTACCCGAACAGGCGCCGGAGTGTGGCAACTAGAGGATTTTCACAGTAACTTCATTGTCGTGTTAATGTAAGCCTACACTCCAGGTACACTGAGAGAGAATTTAGCACGGCCAATGCACCTAACCAGCACGTCTTTCAGACTGTGGGAGGAAACCGGAGCACCCGGAGGAAACCCACACAGACATGGGGAGAATGTGCAGATTCCGCACAGACAGTGACCCAATAAATAAACGAAAGTAATCTTGCTCCCACTCTTCTTCACCTCACCCTATCAGTAAATCCTTCGATTCTTTTCCTCCTCGTGTGTCTGTCTGGCTTTCCTTTCAATCTGTTTAGTACTGCTCACCATGATAGCAACTTTCACATTGGCACATCTCTCTCTCCCTCTCTCACTCTCGCTCTGTAAAGATATTTCTCCTGAATTCCCAATTGGATTTATCAGCAGCTGTCCTGACATTTACAGCCCAGATTTTGAGCTCCTCGACTTTCTCTTTGTCCATCCTCTTACAATCTTAAAGATCACGCCCAGGTCACCCCTCAGACTTCTTGTTATAATGAGTCTTTTTTTAAATCCTGAGATGCTCCAGTCCACGACAGCCTCCGTTCCAGTCCGATATTTGTCTCATGCATGGGCACTAACAAATAAACTCTGAACAAGTGACTATATTGTGTCCTTTTGGGGCCTTGAGCTACAAGAGAATTTTCTTTACCGTCTCTCCTTTCATCACTTCTCATCATTTTACAATTAACTTCAGGGCTAATGTTTTGCTTTTGAAATAGAGTCATAGAGGTTTACAGCGTGGAAACAGGCCCTTCGGTCTAACTTGTCCATGTCACCCTTTTTTAACCACTAATCTAGTCCCATATCCCTCTATACACATCTTACCCATGTAACTGTCTAAATGCTTTTTAAAGGACAAAATTGTAGCCGCCTCTACTACTCCCTCTGGCAGCTTGTTCCAGACACTCACCACTCTCTGTGTGAAAAAATTGCCCCTCTGGACACTTTTGTATCTCTCCCCTCTCACCTTAAACCTATGCCCTCTAGTTTTAGACTCCCCTACCTTCAGAAAAAGATATTGACTATCTAGCTAATCAATGCCCCTCATTATTTTATAGACCTCTATAAGATCACCCCTAAGCCTCCTACGCTCCTGGGAAAAAAATCCCAGTCTATCCAGCCTCTCAGTCTATCCAAACAGAGTTGAGGAGGAACTTCTTCTCTCAGGAGGTAGTGAATCTCTGGAATTCTCTGCCCACTGAAGTGGTGGAGACTACCTCGTTGAATATGTTTAAGTCACGGATAGATGGATTTCTGATCGGTAAGGGAATTAAGGGTTATGGGGATCAGGCGGGTAAGTGGAACTGATTCACTTCAGATCAGCCATGATCTTATTGAATGGCGGGGCAGGCTCGAGGGGCTAGATGGCCTACTCCTGCTCCTATTTCTTATGTTCTCTCCTTATAACTCAAACCATCAGGTCCCGGAAGCATCCTAGTAAATCTTTTCCGCACTCTTTCTAGTTTAATGATATCCTTTCTATAATTGGGTGACCAGAACTGTACACAGTATTCCAAGTGTGGCCTTACACAATGTCTTGTACAACTTCAACAAGACGTCCCAACTCCTGTATTCAATGTTCTGAATGATGAAACCAAGCATGCCGAATGCCTTCTTCACCACTCTGTCCACCTGTGACTCCACTTTCATGGAGCTATGAACATGTACCCCTAGATCTCTTTGTTCTGTAACTCTCCCCAACGCCCTACCATTAACTGAGTAAGTCCTGCCCTGGTTCAATCTATCAAAATGCATCACCTCGTATTTATCTAAATTAAACTCCATCTGCCATTCATCAGCCCACTGGCCCAATTGATCAAGATCCCGTTGCAATCCCAGATAATGCAAACACTCTCCTGAGGAAACTCTCCACTTCACAACCCCCACCACCTCTTTTATGACCGTCCTCTAAATTGATCTCTTTGATTAATCTTTTGGTTATATATTTTACACAGAGGGTGGTGGGGGCCTGGAATGTGTTGCCGGGCAAGGTGGTGGAGGCGGACACACTGGGAACATTTAAGACTTATCTAGACAGCTATATGAACGGAGTGGGAATGGAGGGATACAAAAGAGTGGTCTAGTTTGGACCAGGGAGCGGCGCGGGCTAATTGTTCCTTGTTTCTCGTTTCAAGGCTTCATTCTATGATCATCTTGCTGGTGCCAGTACAGAGCGAGACTGCGGATAGTTGGGAACCTGTCTCGGGGGCAGGGAATTCAGATGGTGTTCGTGGAAGTGGAAATGACTAGGGTTGGGAAGCATTTTCCGATCAGGGCCAGTGTGATCTCCTGGACTCGTTTCGATCGCCTCAGGGGGTCGGAGAGGAATTTCCCAGATTTTTTTTTCCCCATATTGGCCCAGGGGTTTTCACTCTGGGTTTTCGCCTCTCCCTGGAGATCACATGGTCTGGAATGGGGGGGTGGGGGTGAGTTAATAGGTTGTGATGAACAAAGCATCGTAGCTGTGAGGGACAGCTCGGTGGATAGGATATTAGGATGGAGATAGGCTGGAAAATTGGGCGGGGATCCTGGATTCAGGATTCAATCCTGGACCGGGGAGCAGCGCGGGCTTGGAGGGCCGAAGGGCCTGTTCCTGTGCTGTATTGTTCTTTGTTCTTTGTTATCTCCTTCGAATATCTCCTTCATTGGCTTGCTGTCATTATTCTTCTGCTTCCTTGAAGTGCTTTGAAACATTTCTCCACATTGAAGATGCCACGTGTGGACAGTGCGGAAAGAATTCACACGAATGGTCCTTGGGATGAGGAACTTCAGTTCTGCCAATAAGTTGGAGAAACTGGGACTGTTTTCCTTGGAGAAGAGATTTCTTGGAATTGTGGAATCCCTACAGTGCAGAAGAGGCCATTTGGCCCATCAAGTCTGAACTGTCTCTCAGACAGAGTTTCTTTCCCAGGCCTCTCCCCGCCTTATCCCTGTAACCCCACACATTCACCATGACTAATCAACCTGACCGTCACTCTTTGGAGTGTGGGAGGAAACCGGAGCACCCGGAGGAAACCCACGCAGACATGGGGAGAATGCACAGACTCCACTAACAGTGACCCAATCCGGGAATTGAACCCGGGTCCCTAGCACTGTGAGGCAGCAGTGCTAACCACTGTGCCACCGTGATAGAGGTGTTCAAAATCATGAGAGATCTGGGCAGAGTGGAAGGATTAAGAATTGGTTATTGTCTGGAGGGTAAATGTGCAAGGCTTTGTGAGGCGCTCTGGGTGAATTGATCCTTCAGAGAGCCAGCACAGAGGATGAACCAAATGGCCTCCTCTGCACCGTAACCATTCTATGATTATGTGGCAAAACATGGTGGCCAATTTGCACATTGCAATGTTGTACAAATAATGAGTGCAAGCCAGATGAAGAAGAATGGTGGACAGTTCCAGCAACATGCTGCCCTGTGCAGCATTAACTGGCAGAGTGTCAGCAAGCAGGAGAATCAGGGATGGACGTGTTGACAGAAGAGAGGCAGTGAGTTGGCAAGAGAGAGGGTGGGGGGAGGGGGGGTGGCGGAGGTTGGGAAGAAGCGCTGAGCAGGCAAGAGGGTTGGTAAGCAGGAGGGACAGCGAGCTGGAGAAAGGGAATGCGTGAGTGTCATGGAGGGAAGTGGCGAGCAGGAGAAAGGCACTGAGAATGAGAGAGTTGGCAAGCGGCAGGGATGGCGAGCAGGAGGGTTAGGGCCTGGCACGGATGTGGGGGCTGGTTGGAAGCTACAGGGGAGTTGGCTGGGGTTAGATTGGCCCTGGCAGTCATTCCTTGGAGCCAAGGATGGGGGACCTTCCCTCTAGCATCCAGGAAGCAAATCTCCCAGCGGTAGAGGTCCAGTTGGGGCTACTCTGGGGCTCGGTGTAGCTGGGGGAGGCCTCACTGTTTAACCAGAGGTCACAGGTTTCAGGCCTGGTATATTAGTACCAAGTGGAGGGGCTAATTGAGGGTACAGTGGAACCCCGATTTTACGTGCCCCGATTTAGCGCGAAATCGGATATAACGCGATGAATCATTGGACCTTTTTTTTACTCTTTCCGGTTTAGTGATTTAGCGCGACCCCGATAATATTCGCGATAACACTTTATGGACCCCAACCATCGCGTTACAACGGGGCTGCACTGTATCTAGTGCCTTAGTAATGAGTCATTACTTTATTTGGGGGGGAGGCGGGGTTGACATTTTACTGCAGTGAAGAGTTATTTAGAGCCATGGTTGGCGTTTCATTGAAGGATTAATGAGGAATTTGTACTGTGGTAAGGGGATGGAAAACTCATTATAACATCTGTAGCGCTTAATGTGCCTTTAGATGGTGCAATCATGGATCTTTTTAATGTTAAATAGCTATCAGTTTATCCTGTGATTTACATAATCTGGACATAACGTCTCTACGAATGTTTCCTGAAATTTATTAATGCAGTGTGTTTCTATCAGCAAGTAAAATTTCTACTGACCAAAATAGGGATTTGTGCTGAAAAAAATATAAATATAAATACACATGCTTCAGAGTAACACGATTGAATGTATCCAATGTTCCCACTGACAGCAGCAGGACCAGAAAATCCCGCCACTTGCAAACAATGCGCAGCCTCCCGCTGACGGGATACACAGAGCTGGGAGGCTGGAGAATCTCGTCCGTGGTTGCAAAGTGACCAAATCTGGGGACAACAATATTCCAGGATATTTAAATTTTAGTGCAGATAAGCAACATTTTAAAGGAGGTGGGGTGGATAAAGGATGGAGTACAGAGAAGAGAGAGAAAGAATTTAAACTCAAAAAATTACAACGTCGAATCAGTTTGAATGGAGCTAAAAATAAACAAGGGGGAAGGAGACACTGCGGGAGCTGTTTATAGGCCTCCTCCTCCTCCTCCTCCCCCTCCCCCCTCCTCCTCCCCCACCCCCTCCCCCCTCCTCCTCCCCCACCCCCTCCCCCCTCCTCCTCCCCCACCCCCTCCCCCCTCCTCCTCCCCCTCCTCCTCCCCCACCCCCTCCCCCCTCCTCCTCCCCCTCCCCTCCCCTCCCCCTCCCCCTCCCCCTCCCCCCTCCCCCCTTCCCCCTCCCCCACCCCCTCCCCCACCCCCTCCCCCTCCCCCACCCCCTCCCCCTCCCCCACCCCCTCCCCCTCCCCCACCCCCTCCCCCACCCCCTCCCCCTCCCCCCTCCTCCTCCTCCACCCCCACCCCCTCCCCCTCCCCCCTCCCCCCTCCTCCTCCCCCGCCCCCTCCCCCCTCCCCCTCCCCCCTCCCCCTCCCCCTCCCCCCTCCCCCTCCCCCTCCCCCTCCCCCCTCCCCCCTCCTCCTCCCCCACCTCCTCCCCCACCCCCTCCCCCAACCCCTCCCCCACCCCCTCCCCCACCCCCTCCCCCACCCCCTCCCCCCTCCTCCTCCCCCCTCCTCCTCCCCCACCCCCTCCCCCCTCCCCCCTCCTCCTCCCCCACCCCCTCCCCCCTCCTCCTCCCCACCCCCTCCCCCCTCCTCCTCCCCCTCCTCCCCCTCCCCCTCCCCCCTCCCCCCTCCTCCTCCCCCCTCCCCCCTCCCCCCTCCCCCTCCCCCCTCCCCCCTCCCCCCTCCCCCTCCTCCTCCCTCCCCCCTCCCCCTTCCCCCCTCCCCCTCCCCCCTCCCCCCTCCCCCTCCCCCCTCCCCCCTCCCCCTCCCCCCTCACCCCTCCCCCCTCCCCCCTCCCCCTCCTCCTCCCTCCCCCCTCCCCCTTCCCCCTCCTCCTCCCTCCCCCCTCCCCCCTCCCCCCTCCTCCTCCTCCTCTTTACAAACTGGGAAATTAGAGTTTTTAAAGTTTATTTATTAGTGTCACAAGTATAGAATCTTACAGTACAGAAGGAGGCCATTCAGCCCATTGAGTCTGCACCAACCACAGTCCCATCAGGCCCTATCCCCATGCATTTACCCTGCTAGTTCCCCTGACACTAAGGGGCAATTTAGCATGGCCAATCCACCTAACCCGCACATCTTTCGGACTGTGGGAGAAAGTCCCAGAAGAAACCCACGCAGACATGGGGAGAATGTGCAAACTCATGTGTCACAGACAGTGACACAAGCCAGGAATCGAACCCAAATCCCTGGCGCTGTGAGGCAACGATGCTAACCACTGTGCCACTGTACCACTTACATTAACACTGCAATGAAATTACTGTGAAAATCCCCTAGTCGCCACACACCAGCGCCTGTTTGAGTGCACTGAGGGAGAATTTAGCATGGCTGATTGAATGTATCCAGTCAATGGTCTATAAAAATATGATTAAAATCTTTACTCAAAGGTCTCATCCTTTCCTAAAGCCTAGATATTTCTGCCTGAGCTGTAGCTCAAAGAGCTGAACCAGACTGTACAGTCTTGGAATGTACAATATCTCAAATTGAACCAGATACATCAGTGCTGCTTAGTCAGCTCAGAGTCATAGAGGTTTCAGTACTTTCCATTCTTGTTTCCCTTTCTGTCTCTGCCCCCTCTCCACCAACTCTCTTGTCTGACATGCGTAGGAAATTGGAATTTCTGCGCCAGATATGTCAGAGCGGATAACTTCAACCCAACTTGTCCATGCTACCCTTTTTTTAAACTACTAAGCTGGTCCCAATTGCCCGCATTTGGCCCATAGCCCTCTATATCCATCTTACCCATGAAACTGTCTAAATGCCTTTTAAAAGACAAAATTGTACCCGCCTCTACTACTACCTCTGGCAGCTTGTTCCGGACACTCACCACCCTCTGTGTGAAAAAATTGCCCCTCTGGACCCTTCTGTATCTCTCCCCTCTCACCTTAAACCTATGCCCTCTAGTTTTAGACTCCCCTACCTTTGGGAAAGGATGTTGACTATCTACCTTATCTATGCCCCTCATTCTTGTTTTTCTTGAGATTTTAGCATTTTCTGCTCAGTAGATTCTCTTCAAATGTTCTTTATTGAAACAAGAGGCCAAAATATTTGAAAAGTTTACTGAGATTCACTGTTCTTTGTGAAAAATGACACAAGCAGGCTCCGTGAGTATATGGACAGTGTGTGTAAAAGTTAAAAGGATAGTGTTCTGATGTAGCTTTTATTGCAGTCTATAAACTTTAAGCACTGAATTAAACTCAGGAGGAAGATAATGCTTTCTTCATTTGACACTGCATTAATTTTCAAAAGCCAGACTGCGCTGTGCTGGCAAGTTATCAGCTCTGACATACCTGGCATAGAAATTCCAATTTCTAATGCATGTCAGACAAGAGAGTTGGTGGAGAGGGGCAGAGACAGAAAGGGAAACAAGAATGGAAAGTACTGAATACGTGACAAGGCAGATAGATATCTCTTCCCACATTCTTTTTTAAAAGGTCAGTTGTATTTCGAGAACAAGGAGAGCTTTTTCATGGAATAGGGAATTAGGAGGAAAACTGTTTGGGATTGGAGGGAAGAGGTGCCTGGTCACTTGTCACTCACTCTTGAGTCAGTGTGTGGTGATGCCAGCATTGGATTGGGGTAAGCACCTGATGAAGGAGCAGCACTCCGAAAGCTCCATGATTTCAAATAAACCTGTTGGACTTTAACCTGGTGTTGTGAGACTTCTTACTGTGTCTACCCTTGAGTGAGTGTCACTCACCCTTGGGTGAGTGTGAGGGTGATATGGCTGAAGCACCAAGGCTGCCCTCGCATTTCATTCAAGTTTTCCCTATTCCACTTTAGAAGTTCTACTGTTGATTATTCCTTTGCCTGCTCCATTACTAATCAAAACGTAATGATACAAGGCCCAGTTTTTTACCCAGTGTCCTCCAAAGGCCCTCAACCCACTGGCCCACCTCATTCTCCAGTCCCAGATCCAGCAATGCCACCTTCCTGGTTGGGCCGAGAACATAGGCCAGGATTCTCCCAACAAAAACTAAGTGCCCAACCGGCAGGAAAACGGGAGAATTTCCTGCCCATGTTTTGGGCGTACTTAGTTGAACCAATCTCCAGCACTCCAAAGAATGCCTCAGGGAGGTTCACACCGGAAAGTGGGAGGTGGGGCCTCATCCCGCTGGAGAGGCTGGAATCAGTGCGCTGAGCGCTCCGCTGCATATATGCCGGTCTGTCGGTGTGGAGATCAGTGTATGTGCACTGGCCCCGCCATCGCTGGCCTCCCAATCGCCGGCCTCCCTCTGCCGATCACTGGCTTCCCAAACCATCCCCCAATCGCCGGCTTACCCGACCCCCATCCCCCACCACCCCCGGGACAGCCCCAATCGCCAGCTCCCATGACCAGCTGCACTACGTCCCCCCAGGTGCAGCCCAGATCCCCTTCCCCCAGGTCCAGCCCCAATCGCTTCCCCCCTCCCAACCCCAAACAATCCCATTGCAGAGTGCACAGCAGGTTTCCCCCCCCCGATAACAACCGATCAGCCCCCAGTTGGCCCCCCCTCTGGTCCCACCCCCTTGGCACTGTCCGGTGCCTGGTGGACAATGCCAGGGTGCCAGGCTAGCACTGCCCAAGGAGCACCCCCCTCGTCTCCGACCTCCCGTGCCGGGGGAGGGGAGGGGGGGAGGCCTCAATGGCCTCTGTCTCCACCAGCAGGGTGAGTATGCCCGGTCCCCATTGATGGGAACCGGTTGTAATCCCCGCTGGTGGGAACATCTCCCGGCGGGAGGAGAGACACTAGCAGACCCCGGGACCACCATCCCGGGCTCGCTAATCATATTTAAATGGCAACATGGTGATCAGCCACGCGCCGATTTCTGTCTCAGGGCTGATTACGCGAAAAGAAAGGACCAAGGTGTCTCGCGATTGGCCAGACTCCGGTTACGAATCCCGCTACAGGCCCCCTGATGTCTCCCTGCCCATTGCACTACGTGAGCTATAGGAGAATCGTCCCCTTAATGTTCAAGAAAGTTCTCCTGAACATATTTCAGAAATTCCTCCTCTTCCTCTCCCTTTACCCCAACATTATCCCAATCGATATTTAATTAATTAAATAATGCCAATTTCATCATTTTATATTTCATACACATCTCTGTGCTTTCCTTTATCATTTACTCCTTTATCTCTTTCACGCTAAGGATGGAATTTTCCCATCCCACACATCACGGAATCGTAGCAGGCGGGAGGCCGGACCATGCAAAGGTCTGTTGACCTCAGGTGGAATTTTCCAGTTTTGGGGTGAGCACGACTGGAAAATTACAACCTAACTTCAGATCAATAGGGCATATCCAGTAGCATGATCGTTTTTTGCTTCTCAACTCTAACCAAATGGATTCTTGCCTCCTCTAAGATATCCTTTCTTTCCAAAACTACAATGCCTTTTGCAATGTGCTAACAATGTTTGGGGTTAGAATCATAGAATCCTAGAGAGCAGAATGAGGCCATTTGGCCCATCGGGTCCACACCGGCCACAATCCCACTCAGGCCTTATCCCCATAACCCCATACATTTACCCTCGCTAGTCCCCCTGATGTTAAGGGGCAATTTAGCATGGTCAATCTGCCTAATTTGCATGTCTTTGGACTTGTGCATTTCAAACAAAAAGAAAGGGTGTAGTTTGCACGCATAGATTCAAAGTAGCAACAGCAAGGTTTATTGAAAGGGGTGTTCATTGTCTACACTACAGAGTACAAACTGAAAGTAAAACAGAAGCCTCACTCCAATGACATCACCATCAAATCGTGTGATCAGCGCTTCTCGGCCTTTTGGCTAAGATCAAGTGTAGTATGGGTTGGATGCTGCACTTGGTTGAGGCCATTAGGTTACATTTAAGCTTCATATTCATAAGAAGCAATTTTTAAAAGCGGCATCTCAGCCTTTTGGCTAAGATGCAAATGAGATCCAGCCTTGGAGGAGGAATCCTCCCCCTCCTCCAATCAGCTTGGCTCATGTAGATCAGGCCCAAGACAGGTGTGAAGGCCCTGTCTTGTCAGCTTGGATCGGAAATGTCTCAACTTGTTGAGACTCTGAATTGGACTTGATTTGATTGAATTGGAAAAGTATTTTAAAAATCAGCTTTCAAAGCAAACCTGCAACCTTTTAAATATATAACACCTTCCCAAATGAATATTGCCATCTCACTGCCCTATTGTCCAAAGTTTCCTGTTCCTCTCAAGCCTGCTACATGTTCCACATGTTATTTTTAAAATTTGTTCAAGGGGTGTGAGAGTTATTGGCAGGTCTAGTATTTATTGCTCATCCCTAGTTGTCCTTCAGAAGGCAGTCTTGAGCTACCAACATTAAACACAACATTAAGCTCAAATAAAAGAGCTCAGTGCCCTTCAAATAAACATTAGAAAGCAAAATATGATATCTCACCACAGCAGAAGATATCAGGTCACATGACCAAAAACTTGGTCAAAGAGACAGGTCTGAAGCTGTATCTTGAACGTGGAAAGCAAGGCAGCAAGGCAGAGAGGTTTAGGGAGGGAATTCCAGAGCTTGGGACCGTGGTAATCGAAGGCACAAAAAAATTGGGAATGTTCGAGATGCCAGATGGGAGAAGGATGGAACAGAGTTTGGAATGAAGACCGCAAACAATGGCTTAAGCCTTCCCAATACTGAATTGGAAGAAATTCATCTTTATCCAGTCAGGATGGCACAGTGGCACAGTGGTTAGCACTGCTGCCTCACAGCGACAGGGACCCGGGTTCAATTCCAGACCGGGTGACTGTCTGGGTGGAGTTTGCATGTTCTCCCAATGTCTGTGTGTGAGTTTCCTTCGGATGCTACGGTTTCCTCCCCACAGTCTAAAGATGTGCGGGTTAGGTTGATTGGACATGGCAAATTGCCCCTTAGTGGCAGGGGAATTAGCAGGGGCCATTGGGAGATAGGGCCTGGGTGGGATTGTCGGTGCAGGCTCTATAGACCAAATGGCCTCCTTCTGCACTGTAGGGATTCTATGATTCTATAGGATGTCAGATAAGCAGCCTGATAACACATACATTGTTTGTTGTGCCTAGAGTTAAGACCCTAGGTTTGGACTTAATTAAATCACTTTCAGGCTCTATCTACTCTTTCCTCAAGGCCTCTTATATTATAAGTTTATTAATTAACCTTTTGCAGGTCTCACTAGACCCAAAATAGCCTGCTTCCAGGTTTTAGGTTTATAGATTCCTAGACGTCTACAGCATAGAAGGAGGCCATTCGGTCCATTGTGTCCAGGCCGGTCAACAAAGATCCGACTGGATTAATCCCATTTTCCAGCACTTGGCCCATAGCCCTGGAGCTTACGGGAGCACTAGTTGAACTCAACCTGCATGTTATTACTACCAATTTGGTTTGCCCAATCTATATGAAGAGTAAAGGTATTGTACTTAGTACGTGCACTCACTTTCCATAGCTCAGTGGTTAGAGCACTAGTCTTATAAACCAGGGTTCACATGTTCGATCCTCGCTGAGGCCTGTGATTAAAATTTATGGGGCGGCACGGTGGCACAGTGGTTAGCACTGCTGCCTCACAGCACCAGGGACCCGGGTTCAATTCCCGCCTTAGGTCACTGTCTGTGCGGAGTCTGCACATTCTTCCCGTGTCTGCGTGGGTTTCCTCCCACAGTCTGAAAGACATGCTGGTTAGGTGCATTGGCCATGCTAAATTCTCCCTCAGTGTACCTGAACAGGCACTGGAGTGTGGCGACTAGGGGATTTTCACAGTAACTTCATTGCAGTGTTAACGTAAGCCTACTTGTGACATTTTGGTAGGACTAATTTAAATGTGGATTACAGGGTCAAAGGTAGGGTTCTGAAGACTGTGGAAGAACAGAGAGATCTTGGGGTCCATATCCACAGATCTCTAAAGGTTGCCACTCAAGTGGATAGAGCTGTGAAGAAGGCCTATAGTGTGTTTGCTTTTATTAACAGGGGGTTGGAGTTTAAGAGCTGTGGGGTTATGCTGCAACTGTACAGGACCTTGGTGAGACCACATTTGGAATATTGTGTGCAGTTCTGGTCACCTCACTATAAGAAGGATGTGGAAGCGCTGGAAAGAGTGCAGAGGAGATTTACCAAGATGCTGCCTGGTTTGAAGGGAAGGTCTTATGAGGAAAGGTTGAGGGCTGTTCTCTCTGGTGCGGAGGAGGCTGAGGGGAGACTTAATAGAGGTTTATAAAATGATGAAGGGGATAGATCGAGTGAACGTTCAAAGACTATTTCCTCGGGTGGATGGAGCTATTACAAGGGGGCATAACTATAGGGTTCGTGGTGGGAGATATAGGAAGGATATCAGAGGTAGGTTCTTTACGCAGAGAGTGGTTGGGGTGTGGAATGGACTGCCTGCAGTGATAGTGGAGTCAGACACTTTAGGAACATTTAAGCGGTTATTGGATAGGCACATGGAGCACACCAGGATGATAGGGAGTGGGATAGCTTGATCTTGGTTTCAGATAAAGCTTGGCACAACATCGTGGGCCGAAGGGCCTGTTCTGTGCTGTACTGTTCTATGTTCTATGTACTAATAAATAAACTTTAAGTAGTTAATTTCCCAGTTTCTATTCTGACCTACATTATAACAACTGTAAGGCGGAGGCCTATAAACAGCTCCCCCTAGTGTCTCCTTCCCTTTTGCCCTTTCTTAGCTCCACCCAAACTGATGAAACTTTGTAACCTTTTGAGCTTGAATTCTTCCTCTCTCTTTTCTGTATTCCATCCTTTATCCACCCCACCTCCTTTAAAACATTGCTTATCTATACTAAAATTTCAATATATTATTGCTCCCAATTTTGGTCACTTTGCAACCACGGGCGAGATTCTCTGGCCTCCCACATTTTATTTATTTGTTTATTATCGTCACAAGTGGGCTTACATTAACGCTGCAATGAAGTTACTGTGAAAATCCCCTCGTGATTCCCGCCAGCGGGAGGTGGCGCGTTTCTTGCTCGCGATGGGATCCTCTGGTCCCGTCTCTGTCAATGGGAATTTGCATTGACGATACCCCACTCCGGCAGGAAATCCGCATGCAGGGATGCAGGGCCAGCAGGACCGGAGAATCATGCCAGCGTGAACAGTCGGAGAATTCAGGCCCACATCTCTATTAGATCGAGTCTATTAATTTCTCTCTGTGCTATTCCTTTATCTAATTGTTGCAGATGCTTTGAGCATGCCTTTCCTTTTGACATTTTTCTAATTTCCCCTGACACCGTCGTCACTCTGTTATGTTCGTTATTTTGTCTGTGCTTTCCTGACCCACTTTCTTATTTTTACCCAAATCATTCTACTGCTCTTGAGCCTTGTTATTTCCCTTATTGAATGTACACTCACTGGGTCCTCCATTCTGCTGGATTAATTTAAAGCCCAATCTATTTCCCCAGTCATTCAATTCACCACAACGCTGGACCTCGCCTGATTTAAATGAAGACCAGTGAAATAGCTCCCTCTCTCCCCTGCACTGCAGTTCAAGAAGCAAGACTCTTGAACATGCCTCCCACACCAGGCCTTCTTCCAATGCCAATTGGTGCTTGGTTCAGGCAATAATCAAGAGGTTCAGAGGAACCTTTGAGGTTTAGCTCTTTAAGTTGCAGCCTAACTCCTCAATTTCTCCCAGCTCAACCTGAGCCTGAATTATTTTCCCATTGGGTACGCATGGGCTTGACTGGCCTGGAAGCGGGCCATGAATCGCCCTCCCGCTACAGTCGGCCCCTAATTAATGGCCATTCTGCATGAAATGTTCTCTGTGAAAGGTTAAAGGCTGCCAGGAAGAGTGCAGAAAGAGAGCGGGTGCCGAGAAAAGGGAGGGTGCAGACTGGCATGTCCAAGGTGCTCCCTCTTTGGGGAGGGGGACGGTGGACAGCCACTGCGGGGCTGCCTCAGGGAGCTTCAGGCCTGTGGAAAACAAATTGCCACAGAAAAACTATACCAAGAGTGTCAAGGCAGCACATTCAAACACAAATCTGGTGAACTGGTGCGGCAACAATAATCTCTCCCTCAATGTCAACAAAACAAAGGAGATAGTCATCGACTTCAGGAAGCGTAGTGGAGAACATGCCCCTGTCTACATCAATGGGGACGAAGTAGAAATGGTCGGGAGTTTCATGTTTTTATGTTCCCAGATCACCAACAACCTGTCCTGGTCCCTCCATGCCAACACTATAGTTAAGAAAGCCCACCAATGCCTCTACTTTCTCAGGAGGCCACGAAATTTGGCACATCTGCTACGACTCTCACCAACGTTTACAGATGCACCATAGAAAGCATTCTTTCTGGTTGTATCACAGCTTGGTTTGGCTCCTGCTTTGTCCAAGACCGCAAGGAACTACAAAAGACCGTGAATGTAGCCCAATCCATTACGCAAACCAGCCTCCCATCCATTGACTCTGTCTCTGCCTCGGAAAAGCAACCAGCTTAATTAAGGACCCCACGCAACCTAGAGCATTCTCTCTTCCACCTTCTTCCGTCGGGAAAAAAGTACAAAAGTCTGAGATCACGTACCAACCGACTCAAGAACAGCTTCTTCCCTGCTGCCATCAGACTTCTGAATGGACCAACCTCACAGTAAGTTGATCTTTCTCTACACCCTAGCTATGACTGCAACACTACATTTCCTTCTCTATGAACTCCTCTTCTTTCCTTCTCTATGAACAGTATGCTTTGTCTGTAGAACGTGCAAGAAACAATACTTTTCACTGTATCGCAATACACGTGACAATAATAAATCAAAATCAAACACAAACCTCAGTCCCCAGAAACTTTTATTTTATTTCAGCCCGGGCATTTTATCCCAGCCAGGATTCAGGTAGCAGTGAAACTGTAAAGTCCGCCTGACAAACTGGCCCGCCCGGCAAATGTAAAAGAGACGGGCCATGGAAAATAAAGTTTAAAAAATGTTTATTCATTAGTCACAAATTGGCTTACATTAATACTGCAATGAAGTTACTGTGAAAATCCCCTTGTCGCCACACTCTGGCGCCTGTTCAGGTACACTGAGGGAGAATTTAGCATGGCCAATGCACCTAACCAGCACGTCTTTCAGACTGTGGGAGGAAACCGGAGCACCCGGAGGTAAACCACGCAGACACGGGGAGAACGCGCAAACTCCGCACAGACAGTGACCCAAGCCGGGAATCGAACCCAGGTCCCTGGCGCGGTGAGGCAGCAGTGCCTGCCACTGTGCCACCCATTGCATTCAGTTGGCCCTTAATGGGCTAAATTGTCATTGGCAAATGCACTTGCAACTCTTGTGCGTGCCCACCCATTGAAATATTGCTCAAGTACACAATGAAGTTGGGACGCATGCCCAACGTTGTCTCACATGACTTCACGCAATTGCAGGTCAGGCACATGCTGACTCTAGCAATGTAAGATTCTGGCCATAGTTCGATTCAGATTGATGTTTCCTACATGGACCTCCACAATCAGTTTCTCCCACTCCCAGTGTTTTCTTCAACTCTAACAGGCCTGGTCAGGGCATCCACTGAGACCATGTAAAGAGGATGACCACTTATCGACAGCATCCTTGCTTAACACTGAGAATGGTATCTTCCATTTCTTGTGAAAAATTCATTCAGGCTTCAATCTTTGCCTCCGAGTGGTCAACTTTTTTTTGTCTCTCTGATGAGATGTTAAGGGCGTCTTGTTCTGCGCTCACAGTTGCATGTGGAAGATCCCACGACGCTGTTTCGAGGAAGACTGGGGAATAATCCCAAGTTTCCTGGCCAGTATCCCTCAATCAACAAAACAGATCATTGTGGGATCTTGCTGTGTACAAATTGGCTGCCACATTCCCGACATTGCAGCAGTCACAACACTAACAAACGTACTTCATTCACTGAATGTTGGGTCCAATCATTCATTCGAAGAGATGATAGGACAGCACCGGTACGAGTTTTAAAATGGTTTTCTTTCATCGAAAAGAACTTAAAGAATCAACATGACAGAAGCGGAAAAGCGAACTTGGAGACTGGCCTCTAATCTAGAACTGAACTTGAACTGAATCCATACACACTCCAAGGTCAAAATATATTTCAACCCTTATCTCGTTATTGGAAGTGTTTTTCGCATGCTGTCTCCATCTAGAAAAACAATCCTCGTAGCTGCTGTTATGGGAAACTCTTGTTTGCCTGCATTGTGCACCTTTCAGAAATACAGTCAATTTTTAGCTAACCCATCATGCCTTCTGGTTCTACATGTAGTCAAGTAAGCTACAGTTGTTCAGCTTAGCAGAGTTAGTTAACCCCGACAGACTAGCATTTAAATTTTTGATTTGATTTATTATTGTCACATGTATTAACATACAGTGAAAAATATTGTTTCTTGCGCGCTATACAGGCAAAACATACCGTTCATAGAAAAGGAAAAGCAGAATGTAGTGAAGCATAGAACGAGAGTAAAAGATAGAATTAGGAGGTATGCTGGGCAAAACTTGCAAGAAGTTGCCACACTCCGGCGCCATCTTGGAAAAAAAATGTAATTGTATAAAGGCACTTCATCTTAAAATGAAGTCTTTGCATAGACTGAAGCAAACAGGGCAAAGCATACATAGGATCCCTCACTGAAGCTCTATTGTGCTTTGGGATGTCCTCAGGTTCTGAAAGGTGCTATATAAATGCAAGTTCCCTGTTTAATTCCCTCACTCTGAACCCAATATTTGAAATGCCAGGCATCCAGTATCCACACAGTATTCAAAAGATCTGCACCATTCTTACCTCTCAAACATTCGCAACTGAAAAGGAGTTTCAATCTCTGAGCCTGTAGCTGAGAGACAAGTCTTGGAATGGTCCTCGGACATTCTCTCTAAGGCAGAGATAGCTTCTTGACAGCAGGGTGCCTACAAAGGGACTAGGAAGGCTGGTTAAGTGATAAAGTGCTCCCCGTAAAGGTTAACACTCACTGAGAGTTCACCCTAGAAATCACTGGCTGCCCACCTGACCTTGCCTGAGCTGCGTTTCCCCACAGTGAGAAAGCTGGACTCCAGGGTCACTCCTGGTATCCTGAATGTGAACTCAGCAGTGATCCAGCTAAGATTAATATTCAAAAGAGACATATCCCGGTGTTGTATTAACTTCATTGGCTTCCCATCTGGTAAACACTTTCAGTGATGTTTGGGCCAATGTAGGCAACGTCATTTTATTTCGAAGGGCATTTGATGAACTGACGTGAAGTCTGATCGTAGTTATTGATCCAAACATCAATTTTTATCAGTGAGGGCATAAAATCATAGAATCCAGTGAATCCCTACAGTCCATCGTGATTCTCTGACAGAGCATCTTTCCAGGGCCCACCCCTCCCGGCCCTATCCCTGTAACCCCACACATTTACCCCATTACTCCCCCTAACCTTTGGACACTAAGGGGCAATTTAGCATGGCCAATCCACCTAACCTGCACATCCTTGGACTGTGGGAGGAAACCGGAGCACTCGGAGGAAACACACGCAGACACATGGAGAACGTGCAAACTCCACACAGAGAGTGACCAAGGCCGTAATTGAACCCGGGCCCCTGGCGCTGTGAGGCAGCAGTGCTAACCACTGTGCCACCGTGCCGCCCTTGATTGATTGTGAAATTATTGAAAAATGACTGAACAGATCTGGCAGGGGAAGAACAACACGAAGATGAAGGGATGAGTTAATTAATTAAAGAAATTAAAGTCAAACATCGGGTTTGTTTTAAATGAACTTGGACAGGAAATAGAGAGAATGCCAGGAGACTCTCTAATTGAGTGAATATATAACTGGGTTGTAAAATAGTCTGATTTTAGCCACTGAGACCTTCATCTGACATCTTTTTGCTGTTTTAGTGATGAAGTCATTGCATTCGGTTAACATTAACAGAATGCAGCAGCATCAATATGTATCAAGGATTTGACCACTATTTCCTATAAGAGCCATTTCACAACTTTTACAATCCTTGACAAGAAGTATTAGACATGGCTTTCAAAAAGGGTGGACTACCTTCTATTCCACGGGGGTGGAGGTTTCAGACCTGCTGAGCGTGGAGTTATTTGTGTCCCCTCATTCCTCTACTATTGAGAAGTGGCACTTTGACATCTTTCACCAATCCCTGGACATAATGTTTTAAAGTTTATTTATTAGTGTTGCAAGTAGGCTTATATTAACACTGCAATGAAGTTACTGTGAAAATCCCGTGGTCGTCACACTCCAGCACCTGTTCGGATACACTGAGGGAGAATTTAGCATGGCCAATGGGCCTAACCAGCACATCTTTTGGACTGAGAGAGGAAACCGGAGCACCCGGAGGAAACCCATGGAGACACAGGAGGAATGTGCAGACTCTGCACAGACAGTGACCCAATCTGGCAAATTAACCCAGGTCCCTGACACTGTGAGGCAGCAGTGCTAACCACTGTGCCACCGTACCGCCCCATGGCTGCCATCAGTATTTCTAAGACTGCTTCTGTATCGATAATTCCTTTTGACCACTTCCTAAATTTCTAAGAGATCATGTTGGATGTTCTCAGCGTCTTTACACACTGTGTGTGACATTTATCAATCTAATCGGTCTAAAACTGTGTATCTTAATCACAGATGATATGTTATTCATTTGGTCAGAGTTGCTAATGGCAAGATCTGCAAGGAATAACAGGCTACAAGATGAAGGCATGTAAAATCGCCGGCTCCAACGCACCCCTTCCTGATGAGCTCAATGCATTCTAAGTCTGTTTTGAGCAAGAGGTGAGTGAGAGCATGCCCTCCACCCTGAAAGCCCTGGATGAACCTGTATCTGGGGTCACCATTGCAGATGTCAGAGCAGCTTTCTCGAAGGTCAATCCACGGAAAGCGACTGGCCCGGATGGGGTACCCGGACGTGCACTCAGATCCTGCGTGGATCAGCTGGCGGGGGTGTTCACATTCCTTACAACAATCTGAGGTCCCTATCTGCTTCAAGGAGACGACCATCATCCCGGTACCTAAGAAAAACCAAGCAGCGTGCCTTAATGACTAGCGGTCGGTGGCTCTGACATCCATATTGTGAAGTGCTTCAAAAGGCTAGTCATGGCACAAATCAATTCCAGCCTCCCGGACTAACTGGATCATAGAATCATAGAAACCCTACAGTGCAGAAAGAGGCCATTGGGCCCATCGAGTCTGCACCGACCGCAATCCCACCCAGGCCCTACCCCCATATCCCTACATATTTAACTGCTAATCCCTCTAACCTACGCATCTCAGGACACTAAGGGGCAATTTTAACATGGCCAATCGACCTAACCCGCACATCTTTGGACTGTGGGAGGAAACCGGAGCACCCGGAGGAAACTCACGCAGACACGAGGAGAATGTGCAAACTCCACACAGACAGTGACCCAAGCCGGGAATCGAACCCAGGTCCCTGGAGCTGTGAAGCAGTGCTAACCACTGTGCTACCGTGCCGCCCCACTACAGTTTGCCTCCCGCCGCAACAGGTCCACAGCAGACGTCATCTCCCTGGCCCTGCACTCAACCCTGGAACACCTAGATTACAAGAACACTTATGTCAGACTCCTATTTGTTGACTACAGCTCAGTCTTCAACACCATTATTCCCACAAAACTCATCTCCAAACTCTGTGGCCTGGGCCTCAGCACTTCCCTCTGCGACTGGATCCTGAACTTCCTAACTCACAGACCACAATCAGTAAGGATAGGCAACAACACCTCCTCCACGATCATCCACAGCACCGGTGCCCCACAAGGCTGTGTTCTCAGTCCCCTACTATACTCCTTATACACCTATCCCCTCCAATTTGATTTTCAAGTTTGCTGATGACACCACTGTAATGGGTCGGATCTCAAACAATGATGAGACAGAGTACAGGAATCAGATAGAAAATCTGGTGAACTGGTGCGGCAACAATAATCTCTCCCTCAATGTCAACAAAACGAAAGAGATTGTCATCGACTTCAGGAAGCGTAAAGGAGAACATGCCCCTGTCTACATCAACGGGGACGAAGTAGAAAGGGGCGAGAGCTTCAGGTTTTTAGGTGTCCAGATCACCAACAACCTGTCCTGGTCCCCCCATGCCGACAATATAGTTAAGAAAGCCCACCGACGCCTCTACTTTCTCAGAAGACTAAGGAATTTTGGCATGTTAGCTATGACTCTCACCAACTTTTACAGATGCACCATAGAAAGCATTCTTTCTGGTTGTATCACAGCTTGGTTTGGCTCCTGCTTTGCCCAAGACCGCAAGGAACTACAAAAGGTCGTGAATGTAGCCCAATCCATCACACAAACCAGCCTCCCATCCATTGACTCTGTCTACACTTCCCGCTGCCTCGGCAAAGCAACCAACATAATTAACGACCCCACGCACCCCGGACATTCTTTCTTCCACTTTCTTCCTTCAGGAAAAAGATACAAAAGTCTGAGGTCATGTACCAACCGACTCAATTCTTCCCTGCTGCTGTCAGACTTTTGAATGGACTTACCTTGCATTAAGTTGATCTTTCTCTACACCCTAGCTATGATTGTAACACTACATTCTGCACTCTCTCCTTTCCTTCTCTATGAACAGTACGTTTTGCCTGTCTAGCACGCAAGAAATAATACTTTTCACTCAGCACGGTAGCACAGTGGTTAGCACTGCTGCTTCACAGCTCCATGGGACCTGGGTTCGATTCCCGGCTTGGGTCACTGTCTGTGTGGAGTTTGCACATTCTCCTCATGTCTGCGTGGGTTTCCTCCGGGTGCTCCAGTTTTCTCCCACAGTCAAAAGATGTGCGGGTTAGGTTGATTGGCCATGCTAAAAAAAAATTGCCCCTTAGTGTCCTGAGATGCGTAGGTTAGAGGGATTCGTGGCTGGATATGGGGGTAGGGCCTGGGTCGGTGCAAACGTGATGGGCCGAATGGCCTCTTTCTGTACTGTAGGGTTTCTATGATTCCATGACTCTACGTTAATACATGTGACAATAATAAATCAAATCAAATAATGATACTGGGTCTTACAGAGTAAACTATTGTCTCATGATATAGCGCGAGTGTGATAATGATCATATTTAACTTCAGCAATAACCCAAAGGACCAATAACTAGCAGCAGTGTCTGGGGCATGCTTGATATAATGGTATGAGGTATTCAGAATGTGGATTATATATTATTATGCTACTACAATATGATCTCACTGCTGCAAAGATTGATCTATGGAGAAGGTCCTTCATTCACAAAGCACTTAACAGACATTAAGGGACTCATTTGCTAACTGCCTTAATGAGCCTACCTTAATTGATCAGTCGATAAAAAAAATCATCATTTAATAATCCAACAGAATTCTGATCTCAACTGTTGGTACAAAAAGGCATTCAATTCGCTTATCCAATTTGTACACTAATTTATTTATATTATTCACATAGTCTATCCAACGTTCACTGGCTGTTGCTGCCCAGGGTATTATTTCTGGAATTTCTTTTTTTAGGACACTGCTTCAGATGAATTGCCCATAATTTGTTCACACAGACCTAGGTCTTCCTTCCATCATACGGTCAGACGTGGGGATTTGCACTGATACCTGCACAATGCTCAGCACCATTCTTGACTCCTCAGATACTGAAGCAGTCCATATCCGAATGCAGCAAGACCTGGACAATATCCAGACTTGGGCTGATATGTGATAAGCAACATTCACACCACACAAGTGCCAGGCAATGACCATCTCCAACAAGAGAGGATCTAACCATCGCCCCATGACATTCAATGGCTTTACCATCACTGAATCCCCCGCTATCAACATCCTGGTGATTACCGTTGACCAGAAACTGAACTGGACCATCCACATAAATACTGTGGCCACCAGAGGAGGTCAGAGGCTGGGAATCCTGCAGAGAGTAACTCACCTCCTGATTCCCCAAAGTCTGTCCACCATTTCCACGGCATAAGTCAGGAACATGATTGTGGTAACATGGCCCCTTTAAGCGGGTGATTCTTTGCGGGCCAGGTGATCGGGCTGGACCCTATGGAGAGGCCAGTTGGGAAGCCGAGCCAATCGGGAGCGAGGGTACACGTCCTGATGGTGAGGAACCTCGGTTGGAGCCGGTGAGGAGCAGGGAGTAGACATGTTTTGTCGTTCTGTCAAACTTCTATTTGTGTATATATTATATATATAATTGCTAATTAATCAATTATTGCTTGAAGCCACAATGTGGTGTCTTCAAATTTATGAGAGTGATGGAATGCTCTCTGTTATATTTGTGAGTTGTGGCGTTGTTGCATGGTCACTTTAAGAGGGTGATCATGTGATCACTGTGATGTCACGGGTATTTCACAGGCGTTGCCTTGGTTGAGATCTCGCCCCTGTTCAATGAACAGCTCTCAATAAACCTGCTGCTGTTTTCTACAAAACCACACATAGTAACTCCTTCATTTATTTTGTCGACATGTAAACCGCAAATGTAACACTCTCCCCTGGCCTGGATGGGTGCAATTTCAACAACACCCAAGAAGCTCAGCACCTTCCAGGAAACAACAGCCCATTCAATTGACAATCCATCCATCACCTTGTGAATCCACTCCCTTCACTACCAACACAGAGTGGCAGCCATGTGTACCATCTACAAGATGCTCTGCAGGAATTCACCCAGGTTCAATTCCAGGATCGGGTCACTGTCTGTATGGAGTTTACACAGTCTCCCCATGTCTGTGTGGGTTTCCTCCGGGTGCTCCAGTTTCCTCCCACAGTCCAAAGATGTGCTGGGTAGATCGATTGGCCATGCTAAAAAAAACAATGACCCGAGTGTCAGGGGATTAGCAGGGTAAATATGCGGGATTATTTGAATAGGGCCTGGGTGGGATTGTTGTCGGTGCAGACTCGACGGACCGAATGGCCTCTTTCTGCACTGTAGGGATTCTATGTGACCTTATTCTAAGTCTCCTAAAGCAGCACCTTCCAAACCCATGACCACTACCATCTAGAAGGACAAAGACAGCAGATACCTGGGAACACCACGACCTGGAAGTTTCCTCCAAGCCACTCCGCATCTGACTTAGAAATATATCGCCGTTCTGGCATTCCCTCCCTAACAGCACAGTGGGTGTACATAAACCACGTGGACTGCAGCATTTCAAGAAGGCACCTCACCAGCACCTTCTCAAGGGCAATGACGAATGGGCAATAAATGTTGGCCTGACCAGTGACACTCACATTCTCTGAACAAAAAGGTTTTACTCACAGCTGATGTTGGGCTGAAGCAGTAGGTTGCATGCTCAGCCCCTTGGCCACCTTGTTAACTGTGGCAGCAGGAGACATTCAAGTGGTAAGTCTAGCAAAGCAGTCTAACAATCAATAAAAAAGGCACCAAAAGCAAGCAAGACAGAGGGAGCCGAAAGGGAAATGAAGTTTTCCGGCTGTGATCAGCCTCAGCAGCGTCTAACAGATTGTTTCTTGCTTCCTGTCACATTTACTCTCCTGGCCTTTCCAATTTCATATAATCCCCTAAAGTGCAGAAGGAGGCCATTCAGCCCATCAATACTACACCAACAACAATCCCTTTCAATCCCCGTAACCCCACATATTTACCCTGCCAATCCCTCGGACACTAAGGGCAACTTAGCATGGCCAATCCACCTAACCTACACGTCGTTTTGGGAGAAAACCAGAGCACCCGGAGGAAACCCATGCAGACACGGGGAAAATGTGCAAACTCTACACAGACAGTGACCCGAGGCCAAAATTGAACCCGGGTCCCTGGTGCTGTGAGGCAGCAGTGCTAATCACTGTGCTACCGTGCCATATTAACTTTTTCCTGTACCTTCTTTTTATATAGCACCTCAAGTTTTTGATCATTTTCTTCATCTTTCTCTCCTTTGTTGCAGTGTGAGAATGGAATGGATGGGAGACAGCAGGAAGGCCTTGATCTGGGCTTGCACTGTCTGTTTAAACACACACACTCTGCTGTGCTGACAGAGAGAAGGGGGCCAGAATGAGAGCAATTGATTTGATTTGATTTCATTTGATTTATTATTGTCACATGTATTGGTATACAGTGAAAAGTATTGTTTCTTGCACGCTATAGAGACAGAGCATACCGTTCATAGAGTACATGGAGAGAAGGAAAGGAGAGGGTGCAGAATGTAGTGTTACACTCATAGCTAGGGTGTAGAGAAAGATCAACTTAATATAAGGTAGGTCCATTCAAAAGTCTGATGGCAGCAGGGAAGAAGCTGTTCTTGAGTCGATTGGTTCGTAACCTCAGACTTTTTCCCGAAGGAAGAAGGTGGAAGAGAGAATGTCCAGGTGCATGGGGTCCTTGATTCTGCTGGCTGCTTTTCCGAGGCAGCGGAAAGTGTAGACGGAGTCAATGGATGGGAGGCTGGTTTGGGTGATGGACTGGGTGTGGTGAACCATAGATGGTTACCACTATGGGTACTGAATCATAGATGGTTAGCACCATGGGTACTTGTACATATGTTACTGTTGTCACTGTTGGGGTTAGGGTTGGGGTGTTCTACCTGTTGGTATTGTTCTGTGGTACACTCCGGTTGGCTCCGCCTACATGTAGGAGTATAAAGGTCACTGCACTGCCGGGTGACCCTTTAGTCTGGGATTGTATTGTTATATAGTGTGCTCCATTCTTGTTACTAATAAAAGCCTTTATTTCCCGGGTACGATCCAGCCTCCCGAGTGATTTAATCGCGCATCACTGGGTTAAATTCACAACCCTTTGTAATTTTTGCGGTCTTGGGCAGAGCAGGAGCCATACCAAGCTGTGATACAGCCAGAAAGAATGCTTTCTATAGTGCATCTGTAAACGTTGGAGAGTCGTAACTGATATGCCAAATTTCGTTCGTCTTCTGAGAAAGTAGAGGCGTTGGTGGGCTTTCTTAAGGGCACATCCTCCTCTATGCTCTCTACACCCTAGCTATGACTGTAACACGATATTCTGCATCCTCTCCTTTCCTTCTCCCCACTGGGCAGAGCAAGCTTGATATTTTGGTTTTTTTCTACCCACCTGAGGAAATTGTTGAGGACATGCTATAAAAGAACAGTGTTAATGAATCAGTGCTTTGAAATGGAAGCAGTAAACTCCAAGACGGGGATTTTCCACCAAGAAATTCTTATCATAACTGCATAGGAGCGGGATTCCTCCGTGCTGGTCTGTTGGACAAGTTTGGCACTGTAATCTTACGGTTCTCCATTGTACAAGACATTGGTAAGGCCACACTTGGAATACTGTATACAGTTCTGGTCACCCTATTATAGAAAGGATATTATTAAACTAGAAAGAGTGCAGAAAAGATTTTCTCGGATGCTTCCAGGACTTGATAGTTTGAGTTATAAGGAGAGGCTGGATAGACTGGGACTTTTTTCTCTGGGCCGCAGAAGGTTGAGGCGTGATCTTATAGAGGTCTATAAAATAATGAGGAGCACAGATCAGCTAGATACCTTTTCCCAAAGGTAGTGGACTCTAAAACTAGAGGGCATAGGTTTAAGGTGAGAGGGGAGAGATACAAAAGTGTCCAGAGGGGCAATCTTTTCACACAGAGGGTAGTGAGTGTCTGGAACAAGCTGCCAGAGGCAGTAGTAGAGGTGGGTACAATTTTGCCTTTTAAAAAGCGTTTAGACAGTTACATGGGTAAGATGGGTATGGAGGGATATGGGCCAAACGCGGGCAATTGGTATTAGCTTAGGGGTTTAAAAAAAAAGGAGCGGCATGGACAAGTTGGGCCAAAGAGCCTGTTTCCATGCTGTAAACCTCTATGACTCTATGACTCTATACTCAATCTTGCGGTCAATTTTTTTCACAGCTGAGAGCTCTGCGCCAGTAATGGTGGAGGTGCAGAGCCTAAGTATGCCAGGGAAGCCGGATTCAGAGCACTCGGGTGCCATCATGCAGGGCATGACCCCGACATGACCCACCCCCTTCATGCCCCCCTCGCACCCCCCTTGCAGAGCTCCGCCCCTTGCATAGGTTCCCTACCGCATATTGCCCGTCATTGTGCATACCCCCCGTCATAACCCCATCCCCACTCAAGCCCCACTGCCACTTAGGTCCCAACCCCATAGTGCCAGAGTGCCAGATGGGCACTGCCAGACTGGCACTGTCCAATGGGTACTGCCTGTTCATGCCCCCACCCATTTGTGGGCTTCAATAACCTCCAATCCCCCCCATGTCCATGGCGCCTGGTCCCCGCTACTGCAGAGCAGTCGTGTTTCGACCCGGGGTGGCGTCTTGCTGGTGGGAGGGTACCATGCTGAACCTGGTAAGTGGATGTAAATGTAGGCAGTCCTATATTAATAGGCTTCACGTTCAAGAAGCTGTTGTTGCCAGTAAAGAAGGGCCGGGAAAGTGGCAATCAGATTCACGCCGGGTACGAACTCGATTTTTGGCCTCTCGTCTATCTTCCCGGCTCACCACGCTGATAGACCAGCACACAAGCCAGTAAGATCATGCCCCTTTGCCATGAAGTCTGAAAATAAAAGACTTTAAACTGCTATTCTTGAGATATAGGGATTCATGGTGAATTACTGTTTTTTTTGGGAGAACTGTGAGGTGGCACAGTGGCACAGTGGTTAGTACTGCTTCCTCACAGCGCCAGGGACCCAGGTTCAATTTGGCCTGGGTCACTGTCTGTGCAGAATCTGCACGTTCTCCCCATGTCTGCGTGGGGGGTTTCCTCCGGGTTTCCTCCCACATTCCAAAGATGTGCAGGTTAGGTGGATTGGACATGGTGAATGCATGGGGTTATGGGGATAGGGTGGTGGTGGCGGTGGGGGGTGGTGGGGTGTGCCTGGGTAAGACGATCTGTCAGAGAGTAGGTGCAAATTCAATGGGCTGAATGGCCTCCTTCTGCATTGTAGGGATTCTTTGGGATCACTTGTTTTTGCTGATATTTTTAACTACACGTCAATCATACACATTGACTGCAATTCTCCAGTCGTTCACACCGGTGGGATTCCCTGGTCCCGGCGGCAGTGCACTCCTGCCCGTGGATTTCCCACCGGTGTGGGGTGAAGTCAACGGGAATTCCCATTGACAGTGGCCGGACCAGAGAACCCCGCCGCGTGCAAACAACGCGCCACCTCTCACCGACGGGAAACACACAGCCAGGAGGCTGGAGAATTCTGGCCATTGATTTTCACACAATGGTGTGGCCAGAGGAGCATCCGAACCTCTTGACAGGCCCAGTAGTGTTTAAGTGGCCACAGCAGCCAGTCAAGCTGCAGGGTGTTAGTGTCAGTGACGTTACGGGGAGGATTCCATGGAGTGAACCTGCGGGTGGCGGAGGTGGGCATTGAGCCTTGGTAGCAAGGGCATCTTGCCTGGATTCTCCATATTGTGCTCACAGCACGTGAAGCTCTGAATCAGCCAGCTTACAGTAGGGTTTACCCTGCAGTGCGTTACTATTAAAGCATTGCCTCAAGGCACTTGGCAAAGCAAAAATTCTGACATATGTTCCTTCTTCTGTTTTTGAAAAGCTGGAGGAATTGAGAGTCCCAGCACTGAGCAAGGCAGATAAGCAAGGTTTGCACGCAGTAGCACAGCCAGGAATCCAACCCGAACATCAGGCGAGTCACTGTGCATGAGTGAGGTGGAGAAAATGGGGCAGTGTTGATCCTGCATATGGTTTGCTTCATTTACACAAAGACTTCATTTTAAGATATTTCTGCCTATGCAATTACACTTAATGCTCAGCTTAAAAAATTAACTAATTCAGCTTCAACTTGACTACATTTTCAAACTCAGAAGGCATGCTGGGTTCACTAGAAATTGACTGCATTTTTGAAAAGTACAACGCCAGCAAACCGGGCTTTTCATAAACAACATCTGCGAGGCCCATTTCTCCAAGTTCGAGACATCATGTGCCAAACAATTTCAATAACACAGATAACGAATAACATATATTGTAGTTTCAGCTTCAGTTCAGTTCAGCTTTGTTTTTGAGTTCTGTTTTGATCAGTACAGGACTGGGAGAAGAAGCCAGTCTCTCTCTCTCTCTCTCTCCAGCTTTTCTCTTTTCTTTTCGCTTTTGTAACGATTTAATTTTAAGTTCTGTTCAATAAAAGAAATCCATTTAAACTCCGTGCCAGTGCCGTCTTCGTTTATTCAAAGGAATGAATAGACCCTACAGGCATCACCCACAGCTCAGAGAACTGCCCTCTGTCACTGGGCAGACGGATTTTACACGGACTGCTGAGAAAAAAAAGTTTTGGATTAGCCGCAAGAACAAAACAATGGCAGGAGGCCATTCAGCCCCTCAATCCTGCTCTGCCATTCGGTGAGATCATTGCTGATCTGCAGCTCAGCCCCATTTGTCTGCCTGAGCTCTGTATCCTTTGACAACCTTTGCCAAAATCGTAGGGAAGAAACTGCACTCAGTCACATTGATTTGTCAAATTCTGCAGTGCCACCCCGTAGGGAATCAGAAAGATTCCTGAAAGTTTTCCTTTAAGATGTACAAAAACATAGTCTGGAACTCTACCACCTCGCCCACCGTGGAATCGGCGTGGGTGAGGGTCCGATAACGGAAATCTCCATTGACCTCGGGTGGGAATTCCCGCTCTCGCCCGAACGAGCCATAAAATCCCACCCATAGATTCTAGAGGCCGGAGTAGGCCATTCGGCCCTTCGAGCCTGCTCTGCCATTCATTTTGATCATAGCTGGTCATGAAATTCAATATCCTGATTCCCCCCTTCCTCCCATACCCCTTGACCCTTTAGCCCCAAGAACTATATCTAATTTCTTATTGAAATCAGACAATGGTTTGGCCTCATCTACTTTCTTTGGGAGTGAATTCCACACATTCACCACCCTCCGGGTGAAGAAATTTCTCCTCACCTCAGTTCTGAAAGGTTTACCCCTTATCCTCAAACTATGACCCCTAGTTCTGGGCTCTCCCACCATCGGGAACATTCTTCCTGAATCTACCCGGTCTAACCCTGTTAGAATTTTATAAGTTGCTATGAGATCCCCTCTCACTCTTCGAAACTCCAATGAATATAATCCTAACCAACTTAGTCTCTCCTCATATGACAGACCTGCCATCCCCGGAATCAGCCTGGTAAATCTTCGCTGCATTTCCTCTATAGCAAAGACATTCTTCCTCAGATAAGGAGACCAAAACTGCACACAATACTCCAGGTGAAACATTGCAGGATCTGCTTTTAGTGAAATGAAACCTATATTCAGTAAAACAGATTTCACTGAAAAATGTCCATACCCTGAAAGCATCATTCAGACCGGAGACAGATTTGTTTAGATTTTGTAATTTTCCTTCTGCATTTGCTGCCATTTTTGAGTGGTTTCAGAAACACTTCACTCTGAAAAATACCACCCTGAAGAATTATGGCTTTTAGGTCGACTGATCTACACTCCCACGAATGTGGGGCTAATAGTTTCAAAGTTACCTTTCCAACTGAGCGTTTCTGCCCACTCAGAATGGTGCAGCATGTTATCTCCAAGAGGATGGCCACTCTCTCATGCCCTTAAATCTCTGAGCCATCATAGGGCACACACAGGCGGCACGGTGGCACAGTGGTTAGCACTGCTGCATCACGGCGCCAGGGACCCAGGCTTGATTCCCGGCTTGTGTCACTGTCTGTGCGGAGTCTGCACGTTCTCCTCGTGGCAGCGTGGGTTTCCTCCGGGTGCTCCGGTTTCCTCCCACAGTCCAAAGATGTGCAGGTTAGGTTGATTAGCCATGCTAATTTGCCCATAGTGTCCCGGGATGTGTAGGTTAGAGGGATTAGTGGGGTAAATGTGTGGGGTTGGAGGGCCTAGGGTGGGTGTAGACTTGGTGGGCTGAATGACCTCCTTCTGCACTGTAGTGTTTCTATGATTCTATGATAAGAACACATTGCCCTATGGATTCCTCCATTGGCAGCCCAAGATGCCAGAATGCCTCAACGATCTCCATGTGCAGGGATCTCACCTACCTCTGATGGTTCAGAATGACTCTCCTTGTCTGTGACATCCGAGATCCCACGTCAATCACCCTGCAAAACACGGCTGTGTCTGTCCTCTGCCTTCTGAAAGAGACTGCCCACAGTGACTCTGCCTCCTGTTCCTGCTTGAGGAGCAATTCACCCAGAGCTCCCCATTCTTTAAGTTAAGTTTAAATTTATTCATTTATTAGTGTCACAAGTAGGCTCACATTAATACTCAATGAAGTTACTGTGAAAATCCCCTAGTCACCACACTCCGGTGCCTGTCCGGGTACACTGTGGGAGAATTCAGCATGGCCAGTCCACCTAACCGGCACGTCTTTCGGACTGTGGGAGGAAACCCACGCAGACATGGGGAGAATGTGCAGACTCCGCACAGACAGGAACCCAAGCTGGGAATCGAACCTGGGTTCCGGCGCTGTGAGGCAGCAGCGCTAACCACTGCGGGTACATTAACATTAATGCTCTGACTGGGTAAACTGCGGATCCAATCATTTTCCAAACATTATTGCCTTATCTAACTCTACGCCAAGCTTCAGTTGTGCCTTTTTGATAATAGGTTTACTCAACAGCGCAACACCTTACTAGAGACTACATCAGTACTTTAAAACACTGTAGCTGGGAATAAACCATTTTATATGGATTTACAACTCTCTTTAGTGAGCTCAGTGTGTTGTCATCACAAAATCTAAAGTCTTTGGTTCTTGTATATTCTTTAACCATGCATCAACCCTCACTGTTTGGTGAATCAAAGTAACATTTCAACTGACATTTTCTACTTACTGTTGAAGTGCAAGCACCATCTAGCACTGCACCATTAAGCAGGTTCACACATAATGCATTCAGCACACCCACCGAAACTTCTTATAACAAGTATGATTTGTTCAGATTCATCATTATAATCATCCTCTTCCTCTGAATTCTCTGTGCCAGGTGACATTTCAAAGACCCTGCCTCTCTGCTCTGAACAGTTCATCATTTAATGATACTTCAAGTCACATCTAAAGGGGCAGATGATGGCCTAGTGGTATTATAAGAAACTACTGATGACCATGAAACCATTGTCGATAGTCAGAAAAACCCATCTGGTTCACTAATGTCCTCTAGGGAAGGAAATCTGCCATCCTTACCTGGTCTGGCTTACATGTGACTCCAGAGCCACAGCAATGTGGTTGACCCTCAACTGCCCTCTGAAATGTCCTAACATGCCACTCAGTTCAAGGGCAACTAGGGATGGCCAATAAATACTGGCCAGTCAGCAACTCCCATGAATGAATAAAAGGACTTACGAACTGTTTCTTTGGTGTTTCTGGGATTTATTCACCACTTATTACTCCTTCATTTAAGCCCTCATTGCAAACTAAAAGATGGGTATTGGTCAACAGGAACTGTCCATTTACAGCATGGGGTGTAATCCACACACACGGCACGGTAGCACAGTGGTTAGCACTGCTGCTTCACAGCTCCAGGGTCCCGGGTTCGATTCCCGGCTCGGGTCACTGTCTGTGTGGAGTTTGCACATTCTCCTCGTGTCTGCGTGGGTTTCCTCCGGGTGCTCCGGTTTCCTCCCACAGTCCAAAGATGTGCGGGTTAGGTTGATTGGCCAGGTTAAAATTGCCCCTGAGATTCGTAGGTTAGAGGGATTAGCGGGTAAATATGTGGGGGTAGGGCCTGGGTGGGATTGTGCTCGGTGCAGACTCGATGGGCCAAATGGCCTCCTTCTGCACTGTAGGGTTTCTATGATTTCAATTCAATAGGATAGAAATTCAATGAATTAAGATTTGACATGCACAGCATGCAGACAAGAAAAGTTGTCCCTCCACATGGAATGTGACAGAGCAGACTACTGCTGTGCTGAAACAATAGGCCTGCTGTCTAGACTGCTCTCGAGGAGCTTTGCAATACAGCAGCACGGGTTGACAATGTGTAGAATCCTGCTGCACAATTTTGCCATCATGAGGAACACCCCTCCCTCCTTCTCTCCCTCCCTCCTTCTCTCCCTCCCTCCCTCCATTTCTTCCTTCCTCCGTCCCTCCCTCCTTCCTTCTTTCCTTCGAAAAGAAAGGAAAACCTCATCTGGAAGGACGGAAAGCAAGTGAGAACATTTCATTCTGAGCGATGACATTGGCTGATTTATAGAATCCTGGCGTGGAAGAGGAGATCGATTGGTACCATCGCACCTGTGAGTTCTGCAACTAAACCAGTTAGTCTGCCCTCTCCCATCCCATGACGTGTTAGTGTTAAATTCCCTTTTTAAACAGCTCTGTTGAACCTGCCCCCACTGACCTTTCACATTTTGCACAGCATTCCAGCTCATTGTGTAAAAATAATCTCTTCTCTGGGTCTTTTGTCAATTAGTTTCAATCTGTGACCCCTGGTTATCGACCACACTGCCACTAGAAACACTTTCTTCATACATCCTCCATCAAACTCCTCCACAATCTTGAACATATTGAGGGGAGGCAGTGTGTTTGAATGTAACAATTAGATCTGTTGTCGCGTGATCAATGGTTACAAACTGTAAGGGTCAGCTGACCCAGTAAACCATGTAACCAATGACAGAATGATGTTATGATCAGCTGACTCAGTATAAATTAGAAGATGTTGGGAATTGTGGGGAGCTTGGAATGGCCCCGGGTGAGGCCTCAAGTAATGACGTTTCTTTATTAAACCTTTTCCTTGATTTATAAGTTGGAGTAAGTTTTGTTATACATTTGAAGAGTTCTTTCTGGATGAACACAGTGGAGTAGTGGAACTGTCAGTGGACAATTGCAATGCAGGGTACTGCGCCAGGGACCCAGGTTTGAATCCCACCGTGGCAGATGGTGAAATTTGAATTCAATAAAAATCTGGAATTAAAAGTCTAATGATGACCGTGAAATGATTGTCGTAAAAACCCATTTGGTTCACTAGTGTCATTTAGTGAAGAAAATCTTACCTGGACTGTATGTGACTCCAGACCCACAGGAATGCGGTTGACTCTTAACTTCCCTCTGAAATGTCCTAGCAAGCCATTCAGTTCAAGGGCAATTAGGGATGGGCAATAAATGCTGGTCCAGCCACATCCCATGAATGAATAAAAACAAACTCTATTAAATCTCCACTTAACCTTCTCTACATTCAGGAGGGCAGTTTCTCTCTATATCACATCAAACTCCTTCACAACCTTGAACATGTTAAGGGACGCAGTGGAGTAGTAGGCGGCACAGTGGTTAACACTACTTCACAGCACCAGCAACCCGGATTCAATTTCCAGTTTGGGTCATTGTCTGTGTGGAGGCTGCACGTTCTCCTCGTGTCTGTGTGGATTTCCTCTGGGTACTCATTTCCTGATGTGGAGATGCCGGCGTTGGACTGGGGTCAACAGAGTAAGAAGTTTAACAACACCAGGTTAAAGTCCAACAGGTTTATTTGGTAGCAAAAGCCACTAGCCTTCGGAGCGCTGCTCCTTCATCAGGTAAGTGGGAGTTCCGTTGGGCATATAAAGACACAAACTCAATTTACAAAATAATGGTTGGAATGCGAGTCTTTACAGGTAATCAAGTCTTAAAGGTACAGACAATGTGAGTGGAGAGAGGGTTAAGCACAGGTTAAAGAGATGTGTATTGTCTCCAGACAGTTAGTGAGATTTTGCAAGCCCAGGCAAGTCGTGGGGGTTACAGATAGTGTGACATAAACCCAAGATCCCAGTTGAGCGCTCCAAAAGCTAGTGGCTTTTGCTACCAAATAAACCTGTTGGACTTTAACCTGGTGTTGTGAGACTTCATTTCCTCCCACAGTCCACAAGACGTGCTGGTTAGGTACATTGGCCATGCTAAATTCACCCTCAGAACAGGCGTCAGAGTGTGGCGACTAGGGGATTTTCAGAGTAATTTCATTGTTGTGTTAATGTCAGCCTACTTGTGGCGCCAAAAAAATAAATAAAAACACTTATACAGTTAAGCCAAACAACACTGTGGGTGTACCAACACCTCAGGGACTGCAGTGTTTCAAAAAGGCAGCTCACCACCCCCTTCTCAAGGGCAATTAGGCATAGGCAATAAATGCTGATCTAGCCAGTGATGCCTATATCCCATGAAATAATTTTTAAAAATCTATAATAGGTTCATAATGCGAGCAGCATGGGAAATTAACTCTATTTTAATTGTAATCACTTGAATTTCTCTCACTCACTGAACTGCCAAACAATCATTGGAAGAGTTGCTCCATATGGGATACAGTTTGAAGAAGGTATTCGGAAAACTAAGACAAGTGTTGCTCACTAAGATACGCAGCAGATTATGTGCAAGGGGTACGATAATGTCCTTTCTCATCATGTTTAATCATTGCCTGCAGCACTTGAGATTACGATAATGTGCATTTATTAGAATAATGTAGAGAATTTCCAACGGCCCATTTTGCAGCAGAGGCCGCGTTGATTTGGGCGTCGCAGTGGTTAGCACTGCTGCCTCACAGCGCCAGGGACCCGGGTTCAATTCCATCCTAGGATCACTGTCTGTGTGGAGTTTGCACCTTCTCCCCGAGTCTGTGTAGGTTTCCTCCAGGTGGGTTTCCTCCTACAGTCTTAAGATGTGCAGGTTAGGTTGATTGGCCATGCTAAATTGCCCTTAGTGTCAGGGGGATTAGCGGGGTAAATACGGGGGGGTTGTGGGGATAGGGCCTGGGTGAGATTGTTGTCGATGCAGGCTCGAATGGCCTCTGTAGGGATTCTATGATTTTCTATCCTGTGTCAGAGAGAAAATTAAGTAAAATAAAACACTACCAAACTAATAAATATATAATGACTCATTAAAGTTAGGTTCCAGGTAATGTGTTTAAATTGTAAGCTTATCAGGTTTCTATTTATTGTGTTTATAATTTGATTCAAAATATATTCATATTTCAGTCCCATTTTTGTGTGGTTGAGTTACCATAGTTACTGACCCCCATGAGGGATATTGGAGCCAGTGAGGCCTGTACACTAAAGCTGTTCGCGGGGGATTCAATATTTTCTTCATGTATTTCTTTAGCCTTTGTCTTTTGTCTTTAGTTGCAGCTCACTCCAATCGTGAGGTATGACCCATCTGATACGTGCCATCAATTATTGGTCGCGACCTTGCTGAGTTGATGACGGACTCCAGGACTTGGAAAGAGGACAAGGAGCAAGGTTTTTAACGTTCATTATTAGAATTAATAAATGGCAACTATAAACTGAAGTGTGAAAAAAAAATCTTTACTGTCTGACAGGAAAGCAATAATTGTACCTTTGTCAATCCACCTCATCAATCAACTTGTCTACTGAGGAGCAAGTGGAATTGTACACAGTCATACCCAATAATGCTAACACTGATAAAAAAAAGATCATGCTGACACTGAGATCTCAGCAATTTACCTGCTGTGGTTTCCCCAAGAACAAAGCGCGTAGAATTACCTTTGTAAACATCTTGAAGGCACTGGACTGGTGGCACAGTGGCACTGTGGTTAGCACTGCTGCCTCACAGTGCCAGGGACCAGGTACTAAGAAAGAAACTTTAAACTTTATGTTCATTTCATTTTTGTCACAAGTAGGTTTACATTAACACTGCAATGAAGTTACTGTGAAAATCCCCTAGTTGCCAAACTTCAGCGCCTGTTCGGATATACTGAGGGAGAATCTAGCACAACCAATGCACCTAACCAGCACGTCTTTCGAACTGTGGGAGATAAACCGTAGCACCCAGAGGAAACCCACACAGACACGGGAAGAATGTGCAAATTCCACATAGACAGTGGCCCAAGCCGGGAATCGAATCCAGATCCCTGGCGCTGTGAGGCAATAGTGCTAACCACTGTGCCATCGTGCAGGTCAGTTTAATGTCTCATAGAATCCCTAAAGCACAAAAGGAGGTCATTTGGGCCATCGAGTCTGCACTGACTCTCCAACAGGGTATCTTACTCAGGCCCATACCCTGCTCTATCCCTGCAACCCCACAGATTTAGCCCGCCAATCCTCCTAGCATACACATCTTTGGCAACTAAGGGGCAATTTAGCATGGCTCATCCTCCTAACCTTCACATTTTTGGACATCAATGGGAAATTTACCATGGCCAATCCTCCTAACTACACATCTTTGGACACCAATGGACAACTTAGCATTACCAATCTACCTAACCCGCACACCTTTGGAGTGTGGGAGGAAACCAGAGCACCCGGAAGAAACCCACGCAGACACGGGGAGAACATGCAAACTCCACCCAGGCAGTGACCCAAGCCGCAAATTGAACCCAAGTCCCTGGCGCTGTGAGGCAGCAGTGCTAATCTCTGTGCCACGGAGGGTGGGGCAAGACCATGGAGAGATTGGAAAACAAGAATGAGAATTTTGAAACCAGGACATTTCTGGGGTGGGAGTCTGGATGACTCAGTGAGCACGGTGGTGCTAGGGGATCAGACTTGGCGCAAAGTATCCAGGTAGCAGGGATTTGGATGAGATCAAGGTTATGGAGGCTAGGATGCAAGAGAGCAGCTGGGAGTGTATTAGAATTGGACGTAACAAAGGGATGGATGAGGGTTCAGCAGCAGATGAGCTGAGGCAGGGGTAAAGTTGCACAATGTTAGAGGTGTAAATGGGAGGTCACATCAATGGAGTATTAATGTGGTCTGTAGCTCACCCTGGGGTCAAACACTGTGATAGACTGGTTTAGTCTCAGATAGTCAGCAGGTTAGGCAGCATCTGTGGAGAGAAACAGAGTTAACGTTTCAGGTCAGTGATTTTTCTGCCCAACTGGCCAAGTATCTCCAGCATTTTATTTCAGATTTGAAGTTATTTTAACTCTGTCTGATTTAATCTTACTGTTGCCAGGGAGAAGGTAATTAGGGAATGGAGTTGGAAGCAGAGATTGAAAAACAATAGCTTCTGCCTTCCCAGTGTTTCATTGGAGGAATTTTCTGCTCACCCAGGACTGAGTGTCAAAGAAGCAATCTGATCATTTAGCGCGAGTTTGTGGACGGAATTGTGACAGCGTCCTAGCAGCAGCTCAGCATGGATTCACGAGGTAATGAGGGCTTGAGTCAGGGCTGCCGTGGAGACCACCTCCCTTGTCTCCACATTTGCTGTCAAGTCTTGTCATAGTAAGGAGTCTCACAACACCAGGTTAAAGTCCAACAGCAGAAGCTTTCGGAATCTCAGGCTCCTTCTTCAGGTGAGTGAGGAGTTGTGTTCACAAACAGGGCATATGCAGCTGTAGCAGCTCACGGCATGGTACTGCAAGCTCAGGGGCAATCACCTCGACTGCCTCTCTCACCATCCATATCCTTCCAACCTCAACAGAGGACAGAATCAACGGATCACTTCCTTGGCTACTCCGAACTTCGCATCATCCCAATGAAAGTGTTGCCCTCAAGAAGATCTGGTCTCCAAGAATGACCAGCCTTCAGGAGAACAGTGACCACGACACCACACAACCCTGCCACAGCAACCTCTGCAAGACGTGTCAGATCATCGACACGGATGCCATCATCTCACGTGAGAACACCATCCACCAGGTACACGGTACATACCCTTGCAACTCGGCCAACGTTGTCTCCCTGGTATGCTGCAGGAAAGGATGTCCCGAGGCATGGTACATTGGGGAGACCATGCAGACGCTACGACAACGGATGAATGAACACCGCTCGACAATCACCAGGCAAGACGGTTCTCTTCCTGTTGGGGAACACTTCAGCGGTCACGGGCACTCGGCCTCTGATCTTCGGGTCAGCGTTCTCCAAGGTGGCCTTCACGACACACGACAGCGCAGAGTCGCTGAGCAGAGACTGATAGCCAGGTTCCGCACACATGAGGACGGCCTCAACCGGGATCTTGGGTTCATGTCACACTATCTGTAACCCCCATGACTTGCCTGGGCTTGCAAAATCTCACTAACTGTCCTGCCTGGAGACACTACACATCTCCTTAACCTGAGCTTAAAGCTCTCTCCACTCACATTGTCTGTACCTTTGAAACTTGATTACCTGTAAAGACTTGCATTCCAACCATTATTTTGTCAATTGAGTTTGTGTCTTTATATGCCCTGTTTGTGAACAGAACTCCCACTAACCTGACGAAGGAGCAGCAAGCGCTCTGAAAGCTAGTGGATTTTGCTACCAAATAAACCTGTTGGACTTTAACCTGGTGTTGTGAGACTTCTTACTGTGTTTACCCCAGTCCAACGCCGGCATCTCCACTTCAAGAATGACACAGGGAGACAAAGTGGCATAGTGGTGAGCACTGCTGCCTCACAGCGCCAGAGACCTGGGTTCAATTCTGGCCTCGGGTCACTGTCTGTGTGGAGTTTGCACGTTCTCCCCGTGTCTGCATAGGTTTCCTCCGGTTTCCTCCCACAGTCCACAGGTGTGCAGGTTAGCTTGATTGGCCATGCTAAATTAACCCTAGCGTCAGGGGGATTGGCAGGGTAAATATGAGGGGTTATGGGAATAGGGTCTGAGTGGGATTGTGGTCAGTGCAGACTTGATGGGCCAAATGGCCTCCTTCTGCGCTGTAGGGATTCTATGATAACCTTTCCATACAGTATCAACTCACGCCATGCTGGCATTCACACAACAGTGAGGCTGCCAAAGCTGCACTGCCAGCTCCCCTCCACTCACCATCCTGGCTTGGAAACATATCGCCGCTCATTCACTGTCGCTGGGTCAAAATCCTGGAATTCCCTCCTTAACAGCACTGTGGGTGTACCTACACCATGTGGACTGCAGCGTTTCAAGAAAGCAGCTCACCACCACCTTCTCAAGGGCAACTCGGAATGGACAATAAATGATATAACCAGTGACACCCACATCCCATGAAAAAAAACATCAGCTGGGCTCCCGAGCTCCATGTTTCTCTGACTGGGACCTGGAATGATTGGTGAAGGTGGGGGAGGAACTTCACATGGTGGGAGCTGTCTTCCACCCATTTGCTATTGAATTTACCTGCTGGCCAATGCCCTTGGTGCAGGTCACTTCTCGGGGTGGACTCCTTGTTGTTGGAGCATGTCCAAGCTGAGAGCAATTCCATCACCTGCTTTGGTCCTCTTATGGTGGAAGAGTGAAATATGGGATCAGCAGTGCAGGATTTTGCTTTTGTACCTCAAATCTGTGTCCTCAAGTTACTGCCCCATGACATTCAATGGCATTACCATCACTGGATCCTCCCACTATCAATATCCTGGGGGTGACCATTCACCAGAAACTCAACTGGACTGGCCATATACATTGTGTCACTACAGGAACAGAGCAGAGGCTGGAAATCCTGCAGCAAATAACTCACCTCCTGACTCCCCAAAGCCTGTCCACCATCTACAAGGCACAAGTCAGGAGTGTGGTGGAATACTCCTCACTTGCCTGGATGGGTGCAGCTCCAAGTGCACTCAAGAAGCTCGACACCATCCAGGACAAGGCAACCCACTTGATTGCCATCCTATCCACAAGCATTCAATCCTTCCACCACTGACGAACAGTGGCAGAAGTGTGTGCCATCTACTAGATGCATTGCAGCAATTCACTGGGTAGCACCTTCCAAACTAATCTAGAAGGACAAGGGCAGCAGTTACATGGCAACCTAGAGGTTCCCCTCCAAGCCACTCACCATCCTGACTTGGAAACATATCACCGTTCCTTCACTGTCGCTGGGTCAAAATCCTGCAACACCTTTACAGACGGCGGGTGAACCTACACCACATGGACTGCAGCGGTTCAAGAAGACGGCTGGCCACCACCTTCCCAACAGTAATTAGGGATGGTCTAGCCAGTGTTGCCCATATCCTATGAATGAATGAAAAGCTTGTCTGTAACTGGAAGCAGCCTGTCCACATGTCAAAAGCCTTAAATATTGCTGCTCTAAAGCATCCCAAGTTTTCCTTCATCTCCTCGTAACTGAAAGGAGTTATTGCTAATTAGCGTTAAATTATATGCAGCTCTTTTTCTGTGGATTTAAGCATTGAATGACCTTGATCCAGCTTCACCCAGATTCGTCTATTTCCCGGTCCTCTGGCATTTGTGAATGTATCTAAGGGGGGCATGGAATGATCGTTATTGATGACCTGGCTGGCTGAATATCATCACTAATTGATTAAAGCATCGGCGCTTCAGATATTAATAGTCTTGTGTAAAGGAAAGGTTTTTGCCTTGCGTTTTCATCTACTAATTTTGACCTTTCTCTACAGCTAAGGATTTGCAACCACCAGTGACCTACAACCCTTGATGTTAAACAAACTGCATGCTTGACTGAGTCATCTGTCTGCGGGTGGCCATCTTCAAGCAGGGAAGCAATTAGATGAAAAGTGTGCTGAGTGCATTGTATAGGGTAACAGAAGGTTGGATTTCTCTCGCGCTGCAGGGCTTCTGCAGACTGCCTAGAAAACGCACACTCCAGGAAAGCAGCCCCCACCACCCATTAGGCTGTACTTACAACATCGCACTGTCTCATGTAACAAACAAACGCTTAGTTCTCTATCACTGAAAATAATCGGGGTGAATTCGGGCAGCACGGTAGCACAGTAGTTAGCATTGCTACCTCACAGTGCCAGGGATCCCAGGTTCGATTCCTGGCTTGGGTCACTGTCTGTGTGCAGTCTGCATGTGCTCCCCGTGTCTGCATGGGTTTCCTCCGGGTGCTCTGGTTTCCTCCCACATTCTGAAAGATGTGCTGGTTAGGTGCATTGACCTGAACAGGTGCCAGAGTGTGGTGACTAAGGGATCACAGTCAGTGCATTGCAGTGTTAATGTAAGCCTTACTTCTGACTACTAAATAAACTTTAAAAAAAGAATTAATGATTTTGCATTTTTGATTTAACATCTCACCCACGAGGAACACTTTTCAATGTGTATTGACTATCAATTCTCACCGGTGAATTTTAAAGCCCAGGATATTACAGAGAAACAAGTCCACGTGTGTTATAGGTGCTCCGGGAGGGCGAAGCTCTGTACAGCTTTATGCAAATCACCCTAATTGTGAAGAGAGGTGCTTCGGGCTTCAACAGAAAATGCTGAAAATGGATAAAGAGTCGACTGACGCTCTCTAATGATGGGCCCCAACTGTACTGTCAAACTGTATTGTGTGCGGCACGGTAACACAATGGTTAGCACTGCTGCCTCACAGCACCAGGGACACAGGTTCGATTCCCAGCTTGGGTCACTGTCTGCGTGCAGTCTGCATGTTCTCCCCATATCTGCGTGGGTTTCCTCCAGATGCTCCAGTTTCCACCGGGTGCTCCGGTTTCCTCCCACAGTCCAAAGATGTGCGGGTTAGGTGCACTGGCCATGCTAAATTGCCCCTTAGTGTCGTAGGATGCATAGGTTAGAGGGATTTGCGGGGTAAATATGTGGGGTTGCGGGGATGGGGCCTGGGGGAATTGTTGTCAGTGCAGACTGGATGGGCTGAATGGCCTCCTTCTGCACTGCGGGGATTCAGAGGGCTCAGGAACTATCACAGGCAATTCATGCTTGTAAAGTGCTCATCCACCCATTGGGGTGACAATCACTGTGCCTATCTCAGGGAGAATGCCACTATAATAAGCAGGAGGAGTGCAGGAGGTATTCCTCATATAGGAATCCTGGCCAAAGGTGAGGAGAAGGTCTCAGAACCTACTGGGGAGGACCAGGCCAGAGCCTGGAGAGACCAGTGTTTCTCAGCAATCCAGTGAAGATGCCTCCAGTCTGGCATTGACAAACGGATGTACTGGAGTAAGTGCTGAAACATTGTGCGTCACCGTCAGCAAATCCCTTTTTTCTCTCCACTGCAGGTCCTTGCAGCAAGTTAAAGAAGACACAGCATTCCCCCAGTTTCAATGCCAACTTAAGCACCATCCCTGAGGACGATGACTGCAAAGATGGAGAGAATGCGCTGTCACAATATTCTCCCGCACCCTTCACCTTCACTGATGTAAGGTCACATGGTAACAGAGCATGCTGAGAGATAGTTCTGGGTCAAGCCTCATGCTAAGCCTGTTCTGTATATAGATAGGTAGGACATTCAATTAAAAAATAAAGTTTACCAACAAGGACAGCCTCATCTAATGATGATAACAGGTGATGCGGAGGAAAAGACGATGGAGAAAGCATCGAGTAAAGAGCCCAATGACTGGAAAAAGCTGCAGGAGAAACTGCAGGACGAGGGCAGAATGTCAACACAACTCAGGGAAAGGTTAGAGTGAAGGGAAGCTGCAGAGAAACTCTCACCCTGACCAGAGCACTTCGACCACGCGGAAGGCCTGGATCAAGCCAAGATGTGGCAGAATCGGTGTGCTGTTGTGGTAAGGTTTCGCTGGAAACATCCACTCAGAAATCTGAGTGGTGTTGCTTAAATTTTACAGTTTATTTATTAGTGTCACAAGTAGGCTTACATTAACACTGCAATGAAGTTACTATGAAAATCCCCGAGTCACCACACTCCGGTGCCTGTTCGGGTACACTGAGGGAGAATTTAGCACGGCCAATGCACCTAACCAGCACGTCTTTCAGACTGTGGGAGGAAACCGGAGCACCCGAAGGAAATCCAGCCAGACACAGGGAGAACGTGCAAACTCCACACAGACAGTGATCCAAGTCGGGAATTGAACCCGGGTCCCTGGCACGATACAGAACTACATTGAGACCAGCAGAAAAGCCCAGCATGGAACAGGTCAGTACCCATCTCTACTCGATAGGTAGCAGTGCAGATGATGTAATGATCAGGCAGGGTATAAGCAAAGCCGCATACAAACAGGTTATAAAAGGCTTTGGTACATATTTAAGACTTATAAGGAACACCCTCATAGAGAGAATGAAGTTCAATACGTGTCCCCTAAAAACCGGTGTAGGGGTTCTGCTATGAGAGTCTGCATTCCCACGGCTTATTCCTAGCCCGTGGAATACCCTGAGCATTTTGATGTGCTTCTACCCCTGGTTCTGTACTCGGGACTTATTAGGAGAGTGAGTTTTTTTAAAAAGGCAGGAGAGGCTTCTGATGCAAGGTCAAAAAGAGGGTTTATTTCAAACAAGATGAAGTCACCAGACTTACACTGCAATAATATGAACTGAATGAGGGAGAAAGAAGGGAACATGCAAATACTATATAGCATAAACTAAAAAACCCTAACACTAACCTCCCACTTCTCTATAGCAGAACTATATAATCCCTACAGTGCAGAAGGAGGCCATTTGGCCCATCAAGCCCACACTGACAACATTCCATCCAGGCCCTATCCTTGTAACCCCATACACCCACCCCGCTAATCCCCCTCACATCAATAAACAATTTAACACGGCCAATCCACCTAACTCGCACATCTTCAGACTGTGGGAGGAAACCGGAGCACCCGGAGGAAATCCACGCAAACACGGGGAGAACGTGCAGACTCCACACAGACAGTGACCCGAGCCAGGAGTCGAAACTGGGTCCCTGGTGCTGTGAGGCAGCAGTGCTAACCACTGTGCCAGCATGCCGCCCCCTTATAAAAGGAAAATAACTCTCCGGACTGACTAGATTGGGGCGTCTGGATCTATGCTCACCACTGTGATCTGGACAGATGCTTTCAAAATGCAGTTTCAGTTCCCCCTTGGCTTTGCTGGTTGGAGGTACCGTATCCCGGATGGCGTTGAAGCCCTCGGCTGTGTTCCAGGTCAGTTGGGGTGTGTTCCGCCGGTGTTTCTCTGGTAAGGTTTCCGTTGCTGATATCGGCTCCCTGTCTCTCAGACTCGATCTCGATGCACTTGGGTACCCAAGCTTGAATCTTCCTGGACTGCTGGAACTGGACTGCACCCCTTTCTTAAGAACAAAAACAAAACCAAATTCTTGTGTTCTTCCACCCATATTATAGTTGCTAGGATGGCTCATCTGTGTGTCCAATCTTGACTTGGTTTTGCCTTGTATTATGTGATAACTGCTTTTGGGATGGCCTGATTAGATGTTGGTTGTTTGGCCCATTGCCCTGATGTTGTGGGTAAGCTGTGTAGATGGTTTGATGGGACTGTCTCTTACTGGGTCTTTGTTGGGATGGAGGCTTTAATGGGATTTGTGGATTATCCTCGCATCAGATCTGGAGTTGGCTCCACTGTGGGGGCTTCAGGAGAGACCAGGCTTGAACTCAGTCTCAGGCTATTGTTTAAATGTTAATGTCTCTTGGGGTGTGATTCACAGACAGGCTGCTGTTCCATGACCATTAAAAAAAACAGGTTTTTCCTATTCTATAGCTGTTCTAAAGTGCAAACTCATAAATCATAATGCTGGGGAAGTTTTGAACATCCTACACCGGGAGATAATGTTGATACTTTCATTAATGATTGATATCAACTCGCTGAAAGTTGCAAATACGGTGCCCTGAAAGAGAACTAATCTGGGATCCTATCATTGTAGGTGTCTGAGAGGTGACGTTATCAGATTTTCTGGTCATGAGAGGATTTATTGAAGGCCATGCAGTTAACAAAGCAGGCAGAAATGAGAAAGCAAAATTGTGTATTTCCCGAGGTGACAAGGAGAATTAATGGAGATGAATGAATGACACAGCGCAGTCCGTGGGACATGGGTTGGCAGTGCACCTACTTAAAAACAGGAAGGAGCAAAGAAGCTGCGGTAGCCATCATCACTTAGTGTTCTCTCCACTGCCAGGGTGAGGGCATCTCGAAGCAGCTTGAAAGGATATTGGAGAGGGATGGCGAGGATCCCATTGTTGCGGCCCATGTTGGGACCAACAATGTAGGCAAGAGTAGATGAGAGGTCCTTTTGGGGGAATAGCAGGAATTAGGAACAAAATTAAAGAACAGGATCTCTAGATTATTACCTGAGCCATGTGCAAATTAGCATAGAGATAAGAAAATTAGAGAAGTAAACATGTGGCTAAAGGCATGATGCGGAAAGAGCACTGGCACCAGTTTTGGGACAGGAAGCAACTGTACCATTGGGATAGGCTCCACCTGAACGGATCTGGGACCAATGTCCGAGCAGAAAGACTAAATAGGATGGTCACAAGGACTTTAAACTAGTAAGTGGAGGGCCAGGCTTGAAGAAAATTAGTACAGTGGCAAAAACAAGTAACAGGAGTAACGAAACAGTCAGGAATCCTTCTTCAAGTACAGCAGCTAATGGCAAAACTATGAGAATTATATAGATTGAAGCAGAAGAAAGAGATAATAAACAGGTGAATAAAATGTCATTGCTGAGGGACAGGTTAGAATGTAATGGAGTGTAAGGAATAAATGAAATTCAAATTGGATATGATGATATAGTCGCCATTATTGAGACATGGCTGCAGGGTGGATGTGACTGGGAATTAAATATATCGGATGATTGGATTTTGATTTGATTTATTATTGTCATATGTATTGACATACAGTGAAAAGTACTGTTTCTTGCGCGCTAATGATAAGGCTGATGAGGTCTACAGGACGGAGAGGGAAATGGCAGAGGGGCTGGAGTAGCCTTATTGATTAGAAATAATGGTGAGGGAGGATATAATGAAGGGAAAGCCTCCAGTGGAGATCTTATGGGTGGAACTGAGGAACAGTAAAGCATCTGAAAGGGTAATAGGTGTCATGTACAGACCTCCTGGTAGCAGCTCTGAAGTGCTCGATTGTATAAATGCAGGAATGTAGCAAAAGCAGGTTAGTGTCAATGGAGGACTTCAACTTTAACATAGATTGGGAGAGGCAGGCAAGCAGCTGTCAGAAAGGTGGTGAATTTCTAGAGTGTGTCCAAGACAATTTCCTATAGCAATACATCCTGGATGCAAAAGGGGACAGACAATATTGGATTTAGTAATGAGCCGGATTGAATTAGTAACCTGCTTGCAAGGGAGCATTTATCAAATAGCGATCATAACTTCTAGAAAAAGTGAGAGGGCATGGGATCCAAGGGGCTGCTGCCCGGTGGATCCAGAACTGGCTTGCCCAAAGGAGGTAGAGAGTGGGTACAGATGGGTCTTTTTCTAAATGGAGGTCGGTCACCAGTGGTGTGCCCCAGGGATCTGTTCTGGGACCCTTGCTGTTTGCCATTTTCATAAATGACCTGGATGAGGAAGCGGAGGGATGGGTTGGTAAGTTTGCTGACAACACGAAGGTTGGTGGGGTTGTGGATAGTCTGGAGGGATGTCAGAAGTTACAGAGGGACATAGATAGGATGCAAGACTGAGCGGACAAGTGGCAGATGGACTTCAATGCAGATAAATGCATAGTGGTCCATTTTGGCAAGTCAAATGGGATGAAGGAGTACAATATAAAGGGAAAGACTCTTAGTACTGTAGAGGATCAGAAAGACCTTGGGGTCCGGGTCCATAGGACTCTAAAATTGGCCCCGCAGGTGGAGGAGGTGGTTAAGAAGGCGTATGGTGTGCTGGCCTTTATCAATCGAGGGATTGAGTTTAGGAGTCCGGGGATAATGATGCAGCTATATAAGACCCTCGTCAGACCCCACTTGGAGTACTGTGCTCAGTTCTGGTCGCCTCATTACAGGAAGGATGTGGAAAAGATTGAAAGGGTGCAGAGGAGATTTACAAGGATGTTGCCTGGATTGAGTGGCATGCCTTATGAGGATAGGCTGAGGGAGCTCGGTCTTTTCTCCTTGGAGAGACGTAGGATGAGAGGAGACCTAATAGAGGTATATAAGATGTTGAGAGGCATAGATCGAGTGGACTCTCGGAGGCTTTTTCCCAGGGTGGAAATGGCAGCTACAAGAGGACACAGGTTTAAGGTGCTGGGGGGTAGGTGTGGTGAACCATCGTTGGTTCCCACTAGGTAGTACTGAGCCAGGGTCTGGCCAGTACTACGAGTATGTATATATGTTGCTGTTGGGGTTAGGGATGGGTTGTTCTACTTGTTGCTGTTGGGGTTAGGGTTGGGCTGTTACACCTGTATTATAGTTATTATGGAACATTCCAGTCGGGCTCCGCCTCCTGGGAGAGGTATAAAGGTCACTGCTCTGTCTGGGACCCCTCAGTCTGGGATCGTGTACTATACATGGTAGCTTAGTTGTAACAGTAAATAAAAGCCTTTATTTCCTTGAGCATCTCAAGCCTCGTGTGTGATAACGCGCATCAATTTTATTTACTATTAATTAAACTCTCGTCGTTAAAAAAAAAGAAAATGATACAGAGAGTATGGAGCAAATGTTAAAACCCGAACGTCTTACACTGGATCCACGTGCAGCGGGCGCCTCTAACACCTTCGACCACTGGTTGAAGTGTTTTCAGAACTACCTTGCAGCCTCCGCAGCGGTCACCACAGATGACAACAGACTCCGGGTCCTCCACGCGAGGGTAAGCGACACCGTATATCTCGTGATCCCTGCGGCCACCGACTACACAAGGGCCCTTGAGCTTCTTAAGAAGCGTTACATTAAACCGCCAAACGAGATGCATGCTCGATACCTCTTAGCCACTCGACGACGGCAGCCCGGCGAAACGACGGAAGAGTACGCGAACGAGCTCCTACAGCGAGCCAGGGGCTGTAACTGCAAAGCAGTGTCGGCAGACCAGAACATGAACGACCTCGCTCGAGATGCGTTTGTGGCGGGAATCGGATCATCTTATATCCGACTCAGACTGTTGGAGCAAGGTAATCTTGATCTCACTCAGTCGATAGAACTAGCGGATACGTTGGAGACGGCCTCCAAAAGCCTAGTATTGTATCCCGAAGACCACATGGAGACAACGTGGCAGGAGCAGTCGCTGATCCCTCCTCGTCCCTCGGGTTCGAAAAGCTGCGTGATGGCATGCCCACACTCGGGCCTGACGATGGCAGCAGCACCGGGCGGCCCGCGGTGTTACTTCTGTGGGGGAGTGAAGCACACTCGGCAGCGATGTCCCGCTAAAGCTGTGTTGTGCTCCGACTGCGGTAAGAAGGGACACTATTCGAAGGTATGCCGATCCAAACTTACTTCCAGGCACAGCAGTGCGGCCTGCGACTCCCCGGAGCCCGGTTCTTCGTCGTCGGCATCGTCGAGGGTTTCGTCCACGTGCGAGGCCAGGACGCCGCCATTACAGTCGACGGAGTCGCAAGAGATGCGCGACCACCAGGGGTCGCTGATTTTGGCGCAATCACCCACGTGCGACCTATGGGAGCAGCCATGTTGGTCGGCACCGACCGCGAACGACCAGCAGGGGTCATCTTCATCTATCTCAGCTGCCTGCAGTGGCGCTCATGAACCAACGGTGGCGTCGATCATCCTGGACCAGGCCAAGCCTCACAGACTCGACAAGTCTATGATGGACATTCAGGTAAACAAACGCTTGATTTATTGTCTGTTTGACAGCGGGAGCACTGAGAGTTTTATTCACCCAGACGCTGTGAAGCGGTGTGGCCTCCAGATCCAACCTGTCAAACAGACGATTTCGATGGCATCAAGGTCCCGGTCTGTCACCATGCTAGGGAGTTGCGTGGTAAATTTAACGGTGCAGGGCACGGTTTACGAACGCTTCAAGCTCCTTGTGTTACCGCACCTTTGCGCGCCAATACTCCTCGGACTAAATTTCATGGTCCACTTGAAGAGTGTAACCCTACAGTACGGTGGGCCACTCCCTCCGCTTTCAGTGGGAGAACAGCAGCTTCCAAATTGCCCAACGCGCCCCGCCTGTAGCCTCTCGATGCTGAAGATTACCACACCCTCCCTGTTCCAGAATCTTGTGCTAGGCTGCAAGCCCATCGCGACTAAGAGTAGGCGTTACAGCGCTAAGGATCGGATCTTCATTCGATCTGAAGTTCAGCGGCTCCTCAAGGAAGGGATCATACAATCTAGAGCTAGTCCTTGGAGAGCGCAGGTCGTGGTGGTCAAGAGTGGGAACAAACCCCGGATGGTCATTGACTATAGTCAGACCATTAATAGATACACGCAGCTGGATGCGTATCCCCTCCCGCGCATATCTGACATGGTCAACCAGATTGCGCAGTACCGGGTGTTCTCCACCATAGACCTCAAGTCTGCCTACCACCAACTCCCCATGCGCCCAGAGGACCGACAATACACGGCTTTTGAGGCGGATGGTCGCTTGTATCACTTTCTCAGGGTTCCTTTTGGTGTCACCAATGGGGTCTCAGTCTTCCAGCGTGCTATGGACTGAATGGTGGACCAGAACGGACTGCGGGCTACCTTCCCGTACCTGGATAACGTCACCATCTGCGGCCATGACCAGCAGGACCACGACACAAATCTCCTTAAGTTCCTACGCACTGCATCTCGCCTGAATCTGACCTACAACAGGGAGAAGTGTGTATTTCGTACGCGCCGTTTAGCCATCCTCGGATACGTGGTGGAAAACGGGGCCATTGGCCCTGATCCAGACCGTATGCATCCCCTCCTTGAACTTCCCCTGCCCACTAGCGCAAAAGCACTGAGAAGATGCTTAGGCTTCTTCTCTTATTATGCACAGTGGGTTCCCAATTACGCGGACAAAGCCCGTCCGCTCATCAAGTCCACCTCTTTTCCCCTAACACCAGAGGCTCGATTGGCCTTTGATAAACTAAAAGCCGACATCACGAAAGCCACGATGCACGCTGTTGATGAGTCCATCCCCTTTCAGGTGGAGAGCGATGCATCTGATTTCGCCCTGGCCGCCACACTTAACCAGGCGGGCAGGCCCGTCGCCTTTTTATCCCGCACCCTCCAAGGCCCCAAAATTCAACATTCAGTGGTGGAAAAGGAGGCCCAGGCCATTGTGGAGGCCGTCAGGCATTGGCGCCATTACTTGGTGGGAAAACGGTTCACCCTGATCATGGACCAGCGGTCCGTGGCGTTCATGTTCAATAACACGCTGCGGGGCAAGATCAAGAACGACAAAATCTTGAGGTGGAGAATCGAACTCTCCACCTATAATTACGACATCATGTATCGTCCAGGGAAACTCAACGAGCTCTCGGATGCCCTGTCACGTGGAACATGCGCCAGTATACAGGAGGACCGTTTGCAGGCTCTCCATAATGACCTATGCCATCCTGGGGTCACTCGGCTCTACCACTTCGTAAAAGCCCGCAATCTGCCCTACTCGGTGGAGGATGTCAGGTGCATAACGAGAAGTTGTCAGGTATGCGCGGAATGCAAACCGCACTTTTACCGACCTGACCGGGCACAACTAGTCAAGGCCACTCGTCCCTTCGAAAGACTGAGTGTCGACTTTAAGGGCCCCCTTCCCTCGACAGATCGGAATGTGTACTTCCTCAACATCATTGATGAGTACTCGAGATTCCCTTTTGTTATTCCCTGCTCTGATACATCCGCTGCCACGGTTATCAAGGCATTCCGTGATCTTTTTACTCTGTTCGGGTACCCCTGCTACATTCACAGCGATAGGGGCTCGTCGTTCATGAGCGATGACTTGAGGCAATACCTGCTCTCATACGGGATTGCCTCGAGTAGAACCACGAGCTACAACCCTAGGGGTAACGGACAGGTGGAACGTGAGAATGCTACAGTCTGGAAGGCTGTCTTACTGGCGTTGAAGTCAAAAAGCCTTCCAGTCTCCCGTTGGCAAGAGGTGCTCCCTGATGCGCTCCATTCCATACGCTCACTCCTGTGTACGGCAACCAACGCTACTCCTCATGAGAGGCTGTTTTCATTCCCTCGGAAGTCTTCCTCTGGGACCTCATTACCGTCTTGGTTGACGTACTCAGGACCTGTCCTCCTGCGGTGACATGTAAGGGCCCGTTGGTCGAACAGGTCCATCTCCTCCACGCCAACCCTCAGTATGCCTATGTGGCATACCCTGACGGGCGAGAGGACACGGTCTCAATTCGAGACATGGCGCCAGCAGGGGACGTAGAAACCCCTGTCGCTCCCATACCTCCTGTTAGAGACCCCCCAACTATTGTTTCCCCTCCTGACACGGCGCGGGCAGCATCGGGACCATCACTTAACCCTTTTACTCCCGTGTACAGCTTGCCTGAGTCCAGGAGATGGTCACCACTTCAGGGCGTGTCGGAACTCAACGGATTATCATCACCTCGGGGTCAACCGGCCCGTGAGACTGTGGAGGAACCGTTGGACATCGCCTTGGGGAGTACGCCACCGCGAGTGCCTACTCCGGTGTCATCACCGGTGTTGAGGAGGTCACAACGACAGTGCGGTCCCCCTGACCGTCTGAACTTATAGACTGATGACAAATTATTCTGTTTTTTTTGTACCCCGCTGGCCTTTGTCTTCAAAGGAGGGGTGAATGTGGTGAACCATCGTTGGTTCCCACTAGGTAGTACTGAGCCAGGATCTGGCCAGTACTACGAGTATGTATATATGTTGCTGTTGGGGTTAGGGATGGGTTGTTCTACTTGTTGCTGTTGGGGTTAGGGTTGGGCTGTTGCACCTGTATTATAGTTATTATGGTACATCCCAGTCGGGCTCCGCCTCCTGGGAGAGGTATAAAGGTCACTGCTCTGTCTGGGACCCCTCAGTCTGGGATCGTGTATTATACATGGTAGCTTCGTTGTAATAGTAAATAAAAGCCTTTATTTCCTTGAGCATCTCAAGCCTCGTGTGTGATAACGCGCATCAGTAGGTACAGGGGAAATGTTAGGGGGAAGTTTTTCACACAGAGGGTGGTGGGCGAGTGGAATCGGCTGCTGTCAGTGGTGGTGGAGGCAAACTCAATAAGGTCTTTTAAGAGACTCCTGGATGAGTACATGGGACTTAATAGGATGGAGGGTTATAGGTAGGCCTGGAAGGTAGGGATATGTTTGGCATAACTTGTGGGGCCGAAGGGCCTGTTTTGTGCTGTAGTTTTTCTATGTTTCTATATTTCTAACATAGTCAGGTTCAGTGTAGTGCTTGAAAGTGAAAAGCACAAATCAGCAACTAGAAGTTTAGATTTGGGTAAGGCCTACTTTAATGAGATGAAGGGGCAGCGCTCCGAAAGCTCATGATTCCAAATAAACCTGTTGGATTTTAACCTGGTATTGAGAGACTTCTTACTGTGCCCACCTCAGTCCAACGCTGGCATCTCCTCCTTAATGAGATGAGACAGAGACTGTTCACAGTAAACTGGGAAAATCTGCTAATAGGTAAAACAACTGAAGAACAGTGGAAGATGTTAATAGAAACATTAAATGCAATACAGAACCAGTTTATATCCCCACGAAGGAAATGCTCCACTTCACACAAAAAAAACAGCCCTGGACAACTAAAGAGATAAGGGGCAGCATTAAACTAAAATCAGTTTTATGGTTGCTCTTGTTGAAGCATGGGCAGCATTATTCCTCTCGTCTGCTGAAGTCTGCGGGCCCCACACTAGCCAGTGTCTTCTGTGGGTATCCCAGTCACCCAGGGACCAGGCCTCCAGGGTAAGAATACACTTGTGGCACCTAGGAGTGAGTGACAATGTATGAATCATGAGAGCTCCCTAGATAGCATGTACAGACACTAAAGGATTTGTTTATGGTGATCAGGGACTAGGTGTACACTCAAAGAGTGAAAAGCTTTTCAGTTTATGAAGATTGCTGTCTGTTCCCGGGGAGCTCTCAACACCACATGTGTGCAATTGGTTGCTCCTTGAACCTTTGGAAATCCAGTGATAACTGCAAATCTCATATCTCCAGCTACCTGGCTCTCAATTAATTGACTCTACCCAGCAGTAAGAAGTCTCACGACACCAGATTAAAGTCCAACAGGTTTATGTGGAATCACGAGCTTTTGGAGCACTGCTCCTTCATCAGCTAAGTGATGAACTCACCTGATGAAGGAGCTGTGCTCCGAAAGCTCGTGATGTCAAATAAACCTTTTGGACTTTAACCTGGTGTTGAGGGACTTCTTACTGTGCCCACTTCAATCCAATGCTGGCATCTCCACATCATGGCTACCAAGCAGAGCTTGGTGACCACCCTGATGCATCTATGAGTGTCTGACTGCAAGATGGCATGGTCGTTCGCACTGCTGCCTCACAGCATCAGAGACCCGGGTCCAATTCCAGCCTCAGATGTTTGTCTGTGTGGAGTTCTCCCCGTGTTTGCGTGGGTTTCCTCTGGGTGCTCCGGTTTCCTCCCACAGTCCAAAGATGTACAGGTTAGGTGGATTGACCATGCTATATTGCCCCTTAATATCAGGGGCCTAGCAGGGTAAATACGTGAAGTTATGGAGATAGGGCCTGAGTGGGATTGTTGTCGGTGCAGGCTCAATGGGCCTAATGGCCTCCTTCTGCACTGTAGGGATTCTATAGTGGTTCTATATCCACAGTGGAGCCCTGGCCAAACCAGCCATCAACAGGTACAGGCAATGGGCGAACAGGGGGATAATCCAATCTGACTGCCTCTCTACTGACATCATTGAGCTGAATGGACATCCTCTTTGTTCTATGATTCTGTCTCACGTGTCCACTTGTGGGCAGCCATGGGACTGTCTCCAATCAAAGAGAAATTGTGATAGGCAGAAAAAGAAGAATCTATTACTGAAATCTGGTCAACTGGATAATGTTGTTTTATGCCTAAATTGAAGAGAATACTCAGTGTCCAGTGTACGGGTCTTGACTCTGTGTGATAATGTTGTAACAAGTTAACAGCCTGATTTACATCTCTCTCTCTCTCTCTCAATTGAAATCAATAGAATAAACACTGGGAGAGGGTGGTATAGGTGCAATTGTTTCTCACCAATTTGACAACAAGGGGAAAGGATTTCTGAAGTGCCGCACCATGGGTTACTTAAACAAACCCATGCAGCTTTATTTACAAGGTGTTGCCTGATTGAAGAGAGATAAAAACCCATGGATTCCTCTGGTGACGTCACAGCAATACGTTACATTTAGATAGCACTTTTAGCATAATGAAACATCCCAAGGCATTTCACAAAGGTATGATGAAATGAAATATATTACCAACACCTCTACTTTCATAGAAACATAGAAATCATAGAAACCCTACAGTGCAGAAGGAGGCCATTCGGCCCATCGAGTCTGCACCGACCACAATCCCACCCAGGCCCTACCTGCTAATCCCTTTTTTTTTTTTACCCGCTAATCCCTCTAACCTACGCATCCCAGGACTCTAAGGGGCAATTTTTAACCTGGCCAATCAACCTAACCCGCACATCTTTGGACTGTGGGAGGAAACCGGAGCACCCGGAGGAAACCCACGCAGACACGAGGAGAATGTGCAAACTCCACACAGACAGTGACCCGAGCCAGGAATCGAACCCAGGACCCTGGAGCTGTGAAGCAGCAGTGCTAACCACTGTGCTACCGTGCCGCCCACATCTCAGAAGACTAAGGTAAATTGGCATGTCCTCTACGACTCTCAGCAACATTTATAGATGCACCTTAGAATGCATTCTTTCTGGTTGTATCAGAGCTTGGTATGGCTCCTGCTCTGCCCAAGACCGCAAGAAACTACAAAGGGTTGTTAATGTAGCCCAATCCATCATGCAAACCAGCCTCCCATCCACTGACACTGTCTACACTTCCCGCTGCCTCGGAAAAGCAGCCAGCATAATCAAGGCCCCCACGCAGCCCGGACATTCTCTCTTCCACCTTCTTCCGTCGGGAGAAAGATACAAAAGTCTGAGATCACGTGCCAACCAACTCAAGAACAGCTTCTTCTCTGCTGCCATCAGACTTTTGAATGGACCTACCTCACACTAAGTTGATCTTTCTCTACACCCTAACTATGACTATAACACTACATTCTGCACTCTCTTCTTTCCTTCCCTATGAACAGTATGCTTTGTCTGTATAATGCACAAGAAACAATACTTTTCACTGTATACTAATACAATAATAAATCAAATCAAATCAAATCAAGCCACTTAAGGTCAAAGAGGCAGGTTCAGGGAGTGGCAGCATTGCAGCAATTGGCTTCTACATGTATATTTGGCACATTAACCAACAAACTGATTCATGATCAATTTATCAGAAAAACATAAATTCCACAAATTTCCGAACACCTCCTCATGGAAGGGCAGCACGGTGGCATAGTGGTTAGCCTCACAGTGCCAGGGACCCAGGTTCAGTTCCGTCCTCGGGTGATTGTCTGTGCGGAGTCTGCACATTCTGCCCGTGTCTGCGTGGGTTTCCTCCGGGTGCTCCGGCTTCCTCCCACACTCCAAAGATGAGCAGGTTAGGTGGATTAGCCATGGTAAATGCATGGGATTATGGGGATAGGGTGGAGGGGAGGGCCTGTGTGTGAAGCTCTTTCAGAGAGTTGGTACAGACTTGATAGGCCTTTTTCCACTGTAGGGATGCTACGGATTCGATGATGACTTAAACTTGGAAAATCCACAACCTTGTCAGTGGAATTTGAATCCACTTTTTCGGATTCAAGGAGGTTATACAGGGAAATGCACCTTCAGACTCTCGGTATAGACACAGTTTGTCCAACCCAGTGCAGGGGTTATAGACAAAGAGATCTCAGCTATCTCTTCGACACATGCCCCAGCACAGTCACAGCCATACCAAGCTGTGATACATCCGGAAAGAATGCTTTCTATGGTGCATCTGTAAAAATTAGTGAGAGTCATAGCGGACTTGCTGAATTTCCTTAGCCTCCTGAGAAAGTAGAGGCGTTGGTGGGTTTTCTTAACTGTAGTGTCGGCGCGGAGAGACCAGGACTGCTTGTTGGTGATCTGGACACCTAAAAACTTGAAGCTCTCGACCATTTCCACTTCATCCCCGTTGATGTAGACAGGGGCATGCCCTCCACAACGCTTCCTGAAGTCAATGACAATCTCCTTCGTTTTATTGACGTTGAGGGAGAGATTATTGTCGTCACACCAGTTCACCAGATTTTCTATCTCTTTCCTGTACTCCATCTTGTCATTGTTTGAGATCTGACCCAAAACGGTTGGTGTCATCAGCAAACTTGAAAATGGAGTTGGAGTGGAATTTGGCCACACGGTCAAGGAGTGTATAAGGAGTATAGTAGGGGGCTGAGGACACAGCTTTGTGGGGCACCGGTGTTGAGGGTGATTGTGGAGGAGGTGTTATTGCCTATCCTTACTGATTGCGTTGTGTAGGTTGAATGAATGACTCACGTGGTACTTTCTAGCATGTACTATATAGAGGAAAATATTTTTTGGACTCAATGAAAAATTGAATAAATCATATATTATTTAGTAAGTAATCTTCTATTTTTCAATGCAGGTTGCTGAGTATATTGGATAGCCTTGAGCATACTGGATAGTTTTGAGAGCACTGAACATGTGAATGTGCGTGGATATAGCTTTGAGTACATGTGATAGCTCTGATTGCATTATCAAATTTAATAACCAATTCATTCCAGATTAGAACTATTGACACCAAATTGTAACTGAAACACTTGAAAGTCAAAAATTATGTTAAAATTTTGAGGTAGTGGTTTTCTTTTTAATTCATTCATGGGACATCGGCATCGCTGGCTGGTCAGAATTTATTGCCCATCCCTAATTGCCCTTGGAAGGCTTTTGAGAGTCAACCACATTGCTGTGGCTCTGGAGTCACATGTAGGTCAGACCAGGTAAGGACGGCAGATTTCCTTTCCTAAAGGACATTAGTGAACCAGATGGGTTTTTCTGACAATCGACAACGGTTTCATGATCATCAGTAGATTCTTAATTCCAGATATTTTTTATTGAATTCAAATTCCACCATCTGCCATGGCAGGATTCGAATCCGAGTCCCCAGAACATTAGCTGAGACTCTGGGTTCATAGTCTTGCAATAATACCACTAAGCCATCACCTGCCCAGGTCGGGATAAGATAACGTTTCTTACAATCCTCAAGCATTTCAACCCACATGGGGAAATGTAAGTCACAAAGTTGCATCAGGAAATGCGATTGGAGCTGCACTCTCTTTGTGCATTGAAGGAACTGAATGATCAATTGTTAATGTTTCACACTTGAATGCTCTGTTGGAGAGTAGGAAGAACAGGCCTGAATCCATGCTTGTGAATATTGGCGCATGTATCTCTATGGTACAAAATTCACACTCCAATTGATCACCAAGAACTGTCAACATTGTTAGCCATGTTAAGATCTCAACATTTACAGATGGTCAGATCTTCTTCATTAGTTCAGCTTCAATGTTGAGTATGTTGCAGATTCGTGTGACCGAGTACCTCACCTACTTGGCTCCACTACTATCACTGACAGTGCTAGATGAAAACAAAGCAACCTGTGACATTGAAGACTATTGATCACAATGATTTCACACACAACCATGTATCTTGTGCACGAGGAGTTGGAGACAGAATCAACGAGATAGAACACACTCCAAAACTGGATGGCCTCACAAAACAGAGGAAGAACTGATCCTGTACCAATGAACTTGTACTTTTTACCGACAGTATCACACATGAAACACGAGCAGTTATCCCGGCAGTTAAACCAGTTATACAGCAACATGTATTGCATGTGCCATGAGTGGCACAGTGGTTAGCACGGCTGCCTCATGGTGCCAGGCACCTGGGTTCAATTCTAGCCTCGGGTGACTGTGTAGAGTTTGCACTTTCTCCCTGAGTCTGCGTGAGTTTCCTCTGGGTGCTCTGGTTTTCTCCCACAGTCCAAAGGTGTGCGCGTAAGGTGGATTGGCCATGCTAAGTTGTCCCACAGTGTCAGAGGAACTAGCTAGGGTAAATGCACAGAGTTATGGCGATAGGGCCTAGTAGGGATTGTGGTCGGTGCAGACTCAATGGACCAAATGGCCTCCTTCTGCATTGTAGGATTCTATGATTCTATGAAATATGTGCGGTTACGGGGATAGGGCCTGAGTGGAATTGCTGTTGGTGCAGGCTCAATGGGCCAAATGGCCTCCTTCTTCACTGTTGGGATTCTATGATTCTATGATCTTGCCCATGAAGGACATTTGGGTGTTGTTTAGATGAAACAATAATTTGCTGAAGCAGTCTGGTGACCAGCAATAGATTGCTGAAGAGAAGAGTTCATTAGAAAATGCGTAGCTTGAAATCTAGTGAAAAATGTATTCAGCTGTATCCTGCACCTCTCCAACCCACCCCTTGGCCAATAAAACCATGGCAACAAGTACAAGCTGCCATTAGCAATCAACATTTCCTACTTGTTTTACATGAGCCACGTTGCAAAGGCCGAAATCACAGCAACAAGTTCCATAAGCCACCACTTCAGTCACTGACACTTTTGTCAGGTTATTTACAAAATGGGGTTCGCCGGGAACTATCATTACAGACAGTGGAGCATGTTTTGTTTCGAACAGTTCACAGAGTTACAGAATTCATCACCAGCTGACATCGCATTGAATGGCAGATTTGAACAATTCAACGGATTGATAAAGGACAGTCTGAGAGCAAACATATCAGAGGGGAAAATTTTTGAACAATGCAATCATATCCTCCTTGGCACACATAGATCCATCCACCCATCCCACACTGTCTGACCAGAAAGACACCAGACAGATGATTAACTGGTTGTTACTCACCCGAATGCATTGATCATTCTTAAGCTGTCTCCATTATCCAACCAGCCTGTCAGAGCAAAAATGGAAAAAAATCGCAAAGCAAACTTCAACAAGCGAACAGATGCAAGGGAAACATGATTTGAATTTGGAGATCGGATTTGCATCAAATGGCCAAATCGTGACCACAAACTCACATCATTTCCATCAGGACCAAAAGAGATCAAGCGGTCACTCAGTATCAACACAGTGAAAACACAGAGTGAAACACTAGGGGTGGGATTTTCCAGCCTCCCCAAAACAGCAAAATACCACCCAAGGTCAGCGAACCATTGCCAGGTTCATTTTCCCCCATCTACAATTCCCATGGCAGGCGGGATGGTAAATATCCGCCCTAGATGTTTGATTTGATTTAGTATTGTCACATGTATTGGGATACAGTAAAAAGTATTGTTTCTTGAGCACCGTTCATACCGTTCATAGAGTACATGGGGGAGAAGGAAAGGAGAGGGTGCAGAATAGCTAGGTTGTAGAGAAGGATCTACATAATATAATGTAGGTCCATTCAAAAGTCTGATGGTAGCAGGGAAGAAGCTGTCCTTGAGTCGGTTGGTATGTGACCTCAGACATTTATATCTTTTTCCTGATGGAAGAAGGCGGAAGAGACTATGTCTGAGGTGCATGAGGTCCTTGATTATGCTGGCTGCTTTTCCGAGGCAGCGGAAGTGTAAATGTAGTCAATGGATGGGTTTGCATGATAGACTGGGCTTCATTCATTCTTCCATCAGGAAAAAGATATAAATGTCTGAGGTCACATACCAACCGACTCAAAAACAGCTTCTTCCCTGCTACCATCAGACTTTTGAATGGACCTACATTATATTATGTAGATCCTTCTCTACAACCCTAGCTATTCTGCACCCTCTCCTTTCCTTCTCCCCCATGTACTCTATGAACGGTATGAACAGTGCTCAAGAAACAATACTTTTACTGTATCCCAATACATGTGACAATACTAAGTCAAATCAAACATCTAGGGTGGATATTTACCATCCCGCCTGCCATGGGAATTGGAGCGGGCGGGACATGGACCATGCAATGGTTCGCTGACCTTGGGTGGTATTTTCCTGTTTTGGGGAGGCTGGAAAATCCCACCCCTAGTGTTTCACTCTGTGTTTTCACTGTGCTGACACTGAGTGACCGCTTGATCTCTTTTGGTCCTGATGGAGATGATGTGAGTTTGTGGTCACGATTTGGCCATTTGATGCAAATCCGATCTCCAAATTCAAATCATGTTTCCCTTGCATCTGTTCGCTTGTTGAAGTTTGCTTTGCGATTTTTTTCCATTTTTACTCTGCCAGGCTGGTTGGATAACGGAGACAGCTTGTTGTCCTGGTCGGAGCAGGAGCCATACCAAGCTGCGATACACCGGGATAGGATGCTTTCTATGGTGTATTGGTAAAAGTTGGTGAGAGTCAAAGCAGACATGCCGAATTCCCTTAGCCTCCTGAGAAAGTAGGAGCATTGGAGGGCTTTCTGAAGTATAGGATCGGCGTGGAGGGACCAGGATAGGTTGGGACACCTAGATGTGTGATAGTGAGGAGACACTAACTGTGAGGATACATCTCCTTTCCCCATGAGGGACGGTGACATGGATCATCCACATCATCATGTGGAACCACAACCTTAAATCCATTGATCTTGATGCCATCATCAGTATCTCAAAGGCTATTTCTGTCAGTAAAAGCAGACACTCTAAGTCTAAGAAGTGACTAATTATTGTTATTTAGGATGGTTTCAGTTAAAATAAGGTCCTTTCACTTTACAACTGTTTGGTGTTTGATTGTGTGTCTGTTGACTGCTCACTATGCTGTGTGCTGTTAGGCAAGGCTATGGATGTGGTTACAAAGAAACTGCACGGCTGCTAATAGTGGGGTGATAGAATTGGAGACCAGAATTAGAGGAGCACTAAAGGAGGATATTATACAGGTAGGGAGGAGGGATCTGAAAGCAGCAAAGCCTCAGTTAAGTTGTCTATTTGTTAATGTCACAAGTAAGCTTACATTAACACTGCAATGTAGTTACTGTGAAAATCCCTTAGTTGCCACACTCCTGCACCTGTTGGGGTACACTGAGGGAGAATTTGGCAAGGCCAACACACCCAACCTGCACATCTTTCAGACTGTAGGAGAAAACCGGAGCACCCGGAGGAAACCCACGCAGACACGGGGAGAATGTGCAAATTTCGCACAGACAGTGACCCAAGCTGGGAATCGAACTCGGGTCCCTGGTGCTGTGAGGCATCAGTGCTAACCACTGTGCCACCGTGCCAACCCCCCAGTTCTAAATTTGAGGTGTTGCTGAACCAGCTGCCAGTGTAGGTCAGGAAGTTGATGGGTGAATCGGACCTGCTGCAAATAAGGATAGCGACTGCAGAAATACAACGGCAACACAATATTGCTAAACCCTAACGTGTGAACTGTCACTGTCCTGGAGCCAGTGGTATAATGAGGCTGACTCTGGTGAGGATGGTGCACATCAGAACTCACAGCATCAGACTCTGCCCTACTCACAACCCATCAGAAAATTCAGGCTTTGCTTGCTGTGCGCTGTGGCGGCAAATGTCAAGGGGTAAGCAGAAAATCATAACAGCTGCAACTCAAGAGTATTCACCACTGGGTAATGGGGCCTGCCATTGGAAGATCTGAAGAACATTCTAGCAAGAGGATAGTGAGATCCTTGCCCACATAAAGCTTTGCGAGTTACAACTGAAGCATTGTTTTAATCTGCAACACTGTTGCTAACATTTTTCATGCTTGCTTTGTCTATCTTTGATTTAACTCAACACTCCCTGTCGATCATACTAGCAGTGTGAACAATAGCGCTGTCTGTATTTATTTCACTGTTTAGAGAGGCATTAGCGAAAGCAATATAAATGTCAATTTTTAGCGAGGAATTATTATGAAACACACTTGAACTCAACATTGAATGCATCAGGAAATCGACCAGGCTGACATCTCCATAACAACGGACATAGATTCAAGAGCTAAATAATTGTCAAGGTACTGAAACAACAGATGAGTCAGGAGCCTTAAGTACTTTTAAACATTGTTCTTTGGCAGCTCACAGATGCCTGTCAATTACTGAGGGCAGTTTTTCAATCTCCAATCAATTTCAATTCGGCACTTTTGCAATGTTTAGTCAATTAGCATCAATGTCAGGCCGGTTAAATAATACATTATCAAACCATTGGGAACAACATACCCAAAGTTCACTCTTCACTTGCTCTGCTGGGCTCTGATATTAAAGCGGATCTCTTAATCATTCAGATCCAAAGATCAAGGATTTTTCACAGCTGGATGCTGAGAATTATTTCGCTCCCTCGAGCACCAGTTATCACTATTTATATAATCATACAGAACATACAAAGTCCATTTGGCCCACCGTACTTGTGTCAGCTTTTCTAATTTTAAGTTTATTTATTAGTGTCACGAGTAGGCTTACATTAACACTGCAATGAAGTTACGGTGAAAATCCCCTCGTTGCCACACTCCGGCGCCTGTTACACTGAGGGGGAATTTAGCACGGCTAATGCACCTAACCAGCACGTCTTTCAGACTGTGGGAGGAAACCGGAGCACCCGGAGGAAACCCACGCAGACACGGGGAGACCGTGCAGACTCCACACAGACAGTGACCCAAGCTGGGAATTGAACCCGGGTCCCAGGCATTGTGAGGCAGCAGTGCTGTGTGCTGAGGCAGCACTGTGCCACCTTGCCACCCTTGCTGCGAGCGTTCTCACCTGTTACGATGGCTACAAAGGCCACAGGGCTGTCGATAGATCTCCCTGTGAACTTTGTGGAGTATGAGCTCCCTTATTGAGCAGGCAGAGGCTTGCCCAATAGGAAGGGTTCAGCGGGGACTTTGAAACCTGCTACTTCACCCAGACCAGTGTTGTAGCTCTCGAGGTGTTGAACTACCTTACTGTGAGCCACTGGAATGGTCTCTTCCTTGGTGCACAATAAAGGGGTGCTTGGTGATGGGAAACAAGCATTTGGCTGAATTTACTTAGAATCATAGAATCACTACAGTGCTGAAGGAGGCCATTCAGCCCATTGAGTCCACACCGACCACAATCCCCTCCAGGCCCGATCCCTATAACCCCTCATTTACCCTAGCTAGTCCCCCTGACACTAAGTGGCAATGTAGCATGGCCAAACCACCTAACCAGCACATTGTCGAAGTGTAGGAGGAAACTGGAGGACCCGGAGGAAACCCACGCAGACACAAAGAACAAAGAAAATTACAGCACAGGAACAGTCCCTTCGGCCCTCCAAGCCTGCACCGACCATGCTGTCCGACTTAACTAAAACTCCCTACCCTTCTGGGGACCATATCCCTCTATTCCCACCCTATTCATGTACTTGTCAAGACGCCCCTTAAAAGTCACTACCGTATCCGCTTCCACTACCTCCCCCGGCAACGAGTTCCAGGCACCCACTACTCTCTGTGTAAAAAATCTGCCTCGTACATCTCCTTTAAACCTTGCCCCTCGCACCTTAGACCTATGCCCCCTAGCAATTGACTCTTCCACCCTGGGAAAAAGCTTCTGACTATCCACTCTGTCCATGCCTCTCATAATCTTGTAGACTTCTATCAGGTCTCCCCTCAACCTCCGTCGTTCCAGTGAGAACAAACCAAGTTTCTCCAACCTCTCCTCATAGCTAATGCCCTCCATACCAGGCAACATCCTGGTAAATCTTTTCTGTACCCTCTCCAAAACCTCCACATCCTTCTGGTAGTGTGGCGACCAGAATTGAACACTATATTCCAAGTGCGGCCTAACTAAGGTTCTATAAAGCTGCAACATGGCTTGCCAAATTTTAAACTCAATACCCCAGCCGATGAAGGCAAGCATGCCGTATGCCTTCTTGACTACCTTCTCCACCTGCATTGCCACACCTGTGTACCTGTACACCCAGATCCCTTTGCCTATCAATACTCTGAAGGGTTCTGCCATTTACTGTATATTTCCTATCTGTATTAGACCTTCCAAAATGCATTACCTCACATTTGTCCGGATTAAACTCCATCTGCCATCTCTAAACGGGGAGAATGTGCAGACTCCACACAGACAGTAACCCAAACCAGGAATCGAACCTGGGGCAGTGGCACTGTGAGGCAGCAGTGCCTCCATGCTGCCCTTATTACACGACCTCTACCATCCTTTCAGGCAGTGAGCTCCATATCCCCACCACCCTCTGCGTGAAAACCCTCTAAACGGCCTGCCCCTGATCTTAAATCTTTGTTATGACCCCTAGTTATTGACCCTGCTACTAACAGGAAAAGTTTCTTCCTAGCTACCCTACCTATATCCCTCCTAATTTCCCGACACCCGAACCTGATTCAAGTGTATAGACCGCTCAGTCTCTTCTGCATTAATGAAGGAAAGGTCATTTATTTTTCCTCTGTGATGGAGCCTGAGTTTAAATCTCTTGTATTACACGCTACTGTCACTGCACATTTAGAAATTTAAAATGAAAGTCTGGTGACAAGATAAGGCTAATTAAAAATCTCATGCTTTTGTACATCTGGGTAGCTCAGGTAGCTAACATATTTTCCATTTTCCTGTCAAGGCGATATTCAAATTTTAAGGTGAGGTCAATGGGTTGTAGATTCTTTTTCATCCTCTGCTGCTAATGGTATGTTTCAGAGAATGTCAATACACTTCCTAACTAACGTCTGGTTATTTGTACAGATTGATGCTGGTTCACCATTTTATACGCGATTGCGTCTTCACGTGATGATGGTTCTGGGGGGTGGGCATTGGAGGTCGGAGGTTGTACAATCGCTCAGGGTGGGAGAGGGCCTGATAGAGCTAGCAAGGGCGGCTCCACAAGCTTCGGAATATCCCCCCAGCCCCCACCACAGAGGTATCGATGTGGGAGGGGGGGCTCTCTCCCCACACATGCTGTTGTTGGCACGCACCCCTGTTCCCCCACCCCACCAACACACATAAGGGAACCCCCCCACCTCCCCTACAAGGAGAAACGCAACTCCCCCCTTAAGTGCCCACTGCAGTTTCCACCTTGGTGCCCCCACAGGGGGCAGTGCCGGGGACAATGCTCAGCCTTGGCCCTCAACCCCTGGGCACCTCCGCACCCCCGACGTGGTGTTGTATCTTACCAATTACAAATCCCACTCACCTGATGAAGGAGCAGTGCTCCGAAAGCTAGTGGCTTGCGCTACCAAATAAACCTGTTGGACTTTAACCTGGTGTTGTGAGACTTCTTACTGTGTTTACCCCAGTCCAACGCCGGCATCGCCACATCATGGCTATTCGAACTTTGGCCAGGTCCAATTTCCTGCGAGCTATTTGCCGACTGTAGTTTAATTTAGAGTGCCCAATTCTTTCATTTCAAATGTCCAATTTTACTTTGCGTTCAGCACCACAGTGGCCATCCTGACTGGTTAGAATTATCGAAAACCAGTAGTGAATTGCGACAGCGTGATGTCAAGTTGCCGAGGGTGGTGTGTGTGTGGGGGTGAGGGGGGGTGAGGGGGGGTGGTTGGGGGTGAGCGTGTAATCCAGGGGGCCAGCCACGATGGCATAAGTCCATATAATTATATTTCAATGCATGCAAACCAGGATCATGCCCTTTCTGGGCTCGAACTTGATGATGGGCCTGATTTTACCATCAAGTTGCGCTCGTTTTCGGGCACAAAAACTTGGTAAAGTCGGGCGCGAGGCGAGTAGCGCGAACCGCGCCTGCCTGCACGCCAGTTCCCCCTTTACCAAGGCCCAAAAATGGACGCGATCAGGGCGCGATGGCCATTTAAATGCATTTGAATGCATGTAAATTGAATTAATGGGCTGCACATCCAACATTATCGACACTTCCCCCTTTACCACCGCATTCGCCAATCCGAAATCGGCGCAAAACAGATATGCTCCATAAAAGTCCGATTCGGGCGCTCCATCAGTGAGGGTAAGTGCGTAGCGTCCAACAGCTCTCTGCTACTCATGGGTGTCCTTTCGTTGCGGCCATTTTCTGTCTCGGGTCGGTGGCGACTCTGTGAGTGTGTGAGGGGGGGGTGGGGGGCTGTTGCTCTGCCGGGTCTCCGATGTCCGACTTGCAGCACGGACCCGGGTCTCAGCACTGACCTCGGGTCTTGTGGTGCTGCTGGGTCCTAGTGCACTCAGCTCACTTCCAGCTGAAGGATGTGCACAAAGCCCTTGCAAATTGCACTGCTGCAGCCTCTCAACTTTACCAGGAGCTGTGATTGTGGGGAGCATGTGGCTGGGGGAATTGGGGGGAGCTGTGATTGTGGGGAGCATGTGGCTGGGGGAATTGGGGGGCTGTGATTGTGGGGAACATGTGGCTGGGGGAATGGAGGGAGCTGTGATTGTGGGGAGCATGTGGCTGGGGGAATTGCGGGGGCTGTGATTGTGGGGAGCATGTGGCTGGGGGAATTGTGGGGACTGTGATTGTGGGGAACATGTGGCTGGGGGAATTGGGGGGAGCTGTGATTGTGGGGAGCATGTGGCTGGGGGAATTGGGGGGCTGTGATTGTGGGGAACATGTGGCTGGGGGAATGGAGGGAGCTGTGATTGTGGGGAGCATGTGGCTGGGGGAATTGCGGGGGCTGTGATTGTGGGGAGCATGTGGCTGGGGGAATTGTGGGGACTGTGATTGTGGGGAACATGTGGCTGGGGGAATTGGGGGGAGCTGTGATTGTGGGGAGCATGTGGCTGGGGGAATTGGGGGGCTGTGATTGTGGGGAGCATCTGCCTGGGGGATTTGGGGGGGCTGTGATTGTGGGGAGCATGTGGCTGGGGGAATTGGGGGGCTGTGATTGTGGGGAGCATGTGGCTGGGGGAATTGGGGGGCTGTGATTGTGGGGAGCATCTCCCTGGGGGATTTGGGGGGATGTGATTGTGGGGAACATGTGGCTGGGGGAATTGGGGGGCTGTGATTGTGGGGAGCATCTGCCTGGGGGATTTGGGGGGCTGTGATTGTGGGGAGCATGTGGCTGGGGGAATTGCGGGGGTACAGACAGTTGATGTGTGAGGGGCAAGCAGCGTTCCTTAACTTCTGCATGTGTTCTCCTCCATCCCCTACCACCCACCCCCCCCCCCCACCCCACCCACCCACCCCACCACCCCCAGTCTTCAGAGTGACAAGATGGCTTTTGTGATGCAACCAATCGATCTTGCTGTTCTTTTGGTTGCTGCTGGAGCTGAGGAGGAGGAGCTGGAGGAAGAATTGTGGGCACAGGAGGCCCGGGCCTTACCACTTTCAGGAGTAGAGGGAGACAACCACCAGAGGCAGGAGGTGGCCACCATTCACCCAGAGGGGGGGCGCAGGAGAAGGAGGGAGCAGAGACCCTGGCAGGGGGGTGGAGTGGCACCCACTCTCGGTGGCTGTCAAACCGACGGCCACTCTGAACGTTTATGCGACTGGCTCCTTCCAGACCCCTAGTGGAGATTTCTGTGGCATCTCCCAGTCAGCTGTGCACACCTTTGTTAAGCAGGTCACAGAAGCCCTGTATGCTCCGGCTGGGTAGTACATCAAATTTAACCTGGACCAGGCCCATCGGGAAGCCCGGGTTGCAGGGTCCTAACGTACAGGGGGCCATCGGCTGCACACACGTCGCCCTCAAGTCCCCCCTACAGAATCCGTGGAGATTCATCAACAGAAAAGGTTCCACTCCCTGAATGTTCAACTACTGTGTGACCATAACATGAACATCATGCACGTCTGCGCAAGACACCCAGGGAGTGTGCACGACAGCTTCATTGGCAGGAGCTCGGACATCCCGGGGGCATTTGAGGAGGAGTCCAGGCTGCGGGGCTGGCTCGTGGGTGATATGGGTTACCCGCTTCGGACATGGCTGATGATGCCTGTGCGGAGGTTGTGTCTGAGGCAGAGACCCGTTATAATGAGGCCCATATAGCCACCTGCGTGATAATGGAGAGGTGCATCGGGCTCCTCAAAATGCGATTCTGGGGCCTTGACCGATCTGGCGGGGCCTCCAATACAGCCCAGTGATCTCCCCCCATGTGCTGTGCCTTGCACAATCTGGCTCGACAGGCGACATATTGGAGGAGGAGGAGGACATGGAGGCTGACCAGCCGGGTGTCGCTGGGAAGGATGACCAGCAGGAGGAGGAGGAAGAGCATTCCGGGAACACCAACCAGGTGCCGGAGGGCTGGCAGCCCCAATGAGGCATGTGAGGGTGGCAAGGGAGGCCCTGATCACCAGGCGGTTCAGTCGCTAGGGGTTTGTGTCTGTAGGTTCCATCCTCCCCCGCCAAAATTCCTTCTACCTCCTGCAACATTGTCACACCAGAGTGGTGGGCCTGGGCACTCTGTGTTAGTGAGTTTCTTTCCAGGCAGGAGGGTGATGACGATTCGCTAAGCACCATTATGATGATGCCCTGGTGCAAACTAGTCTGACTCTTACCTGAGCCCTGTGGTGAACCATCGTTGGTTACCACTGGGGGTTGTTATTATGTTACTGTTGGGCTGGGGTGTTGTCACTGTGGGGGTTGTACAATGTTGTTGGGTTAGGGTGTTTACCTGTTCTCAGTGTTATCATGGCACATCCCGGTGGGGCCCCGCCTCCGGTGGCGAGGTATAAGACCCTCTGCTCCGGCAGGACCCCTTCAGTCTGAACTGGTGTATTCGTGTTAGTAGTTCCATTGTTAGACAATAAAAGCCTTCAATACTGAAGCCTTGTTCCACGTGCTTGATTGTCGCGCATCAATTTTATTGTCTAACAGAAAACTCTCAGCTGTACAAAAAAAAAGAGTATGGAACAGATCTTGAAACCAGATCGACTGGCGCTGGACCCACGTGCGGTCGGTGCCGCTAACACCTTCGACCACTGGTGGAAGTGTTTCGAAGACTACCTGGCTGCCTCTGTAGCTATTACTACAGACAGTGACAAACTCCAAGTCCTCCACGCAAGGGTAAGCGACACGATTTATCTCGCGATTCGTGCGGCTCCCACTTACCCGAGGGCCGTCGAGCTCCTGAAGAAACGATACACGAAACCACCCAACGAGATACACGCTCGTTACCTCCTCGCGACACGACGTCGGCAGTCGGGCGAAACCATGGAGGACTACGCCAATGAGCTCCTGCAGCTTGCCAGGGGTTGCGATTGTAAAGACGTATCAGCCGAACAATATATGTACGACCTCGCACGAGACGCGTTCGTAGCAGGGGTAGGGTCCTCGTACATCAGGCTTAAATTGCTGGAAAAGGGGAACCTCGACTTGACCCAAGTGATGGAGATAGCTGAGATGCTGGAAGCGGCGTCGAAAAGCTTGGCACTGTACCCCGAGGACCACGTGCAGTCAACGTGGCAAGAGCAAGCTCAGCTCCCTCCTCGCCCCGCAAACCCGCGCTCCCAGATCGATCCGACGACGGCGGCAGCTCCAGGTGGCCAGCGATGCTATTTTTGCGGTGGGGCCAAGCATCCACGGCAACAGTGTCCGGCAAGAACGGCTATCTGCAGCCAGTGCGGTAAAAAAGGGCACTACGGTAAAGTCTGCAGGTCGAAGTCTAAAAACGGCAGTGCAGCTTGTAACCCTCCAGAACGGAGACAATCTCCTTCGGCGTCACAGTACCCACGAGGTCCGACCACGTGCGAACCCAGGACGGCGCCATCGTGGCTGACGGAGGAGGAGGAAGACCACCAGGAGTCGCTGCGTTTGGCGCCCTCGCCCACGTGCGATTCATGGGGGCGGCCATCATGGTCCACGACGACTAGGAGCGACCAGCAGGGGTCCTCAGCATCAACATCGGCGGCATGCAGTGACGCCCAGGGGCCAACGGTGGCGTCGATCTCCCTGGACCAGACTAAGCACCACAGGCTTGAGAATTCAATGATGGATATAAAGGTAAATGGTCGAACTGTGAATTGTCTGTTTGACAGTGGGAGCACCGAAAGTTTCATACACCCTGAAACTGCTAAAAGGTGTGGACTCCGGGTTCTCCCTGCCAAGCAGACAATTTCCATGGCATCACGGTCCCGGTCTGTACCGATCCAAGGACGATGTATGGTAACTCTAGAGGTACAGGGCACAATTTACGAGCAATACAGGCTCCTTGTGTTACCTCACCTTTGTGCGCCAATTCTCCTCGGACTAAATTTTATGGTCCACATGAAGAGTGTGATCCTACAGTACGGTGGGCCACTCCCTTCACTGGCAGTAGGGAATCAGCCGCAGCCTCCAAATTGCCCAAAGCGCCCCGCATGCAATCTTTCCACTCTGAAAATCACTACACCATCCCTATTTAAGAATCTGGTACCAGGCTGCAAGCCCATCGCTACTAAAAGTAGGCGTTACAGCGCTGAGGACCGGATCTTTATTAGATCTGAGGTTCAGCGGCTCCTCAAGGAAGGGATCATACAGGCCAGTGCTAGTCCGTGGAGAGCGCAGGTCGTGGTAGTCAAAAGCGGGAACAAACCTCGGATGGTCATCGACTACAGTCAGACCATTAATCGTTATACGCAGCTGGATGCGTATCCTCTCCCGCGCATTTCTGATATGGTCAATCAGATTGCGCAGTACCGAGTGTTCTCTACCATAGACCTTAAGTCCGCCTACCATCAGCTCCCCATCCGCCCAGAGGACCGACAATACACGGCTTTTGAGGCGGATGGTCGTCTATACCAATTCCTCAAGGTTCCATTTGGTGTCACCAATGGGGTCTCGGTCTTCCAGCGTGCTATGGACCGAATGGTGGACCAGAACGGGTTGCGGGCTACCTTCCCGTACCTGGATAACGTCACCATCTGCGGCCATGACCAGCAGGACCATGACACGAATCTCCAACACTTTCTGCGCACCGCATCTCGCCTGAACCTGACCTATAACAGGGAGAAGTGCGTATTCCGTACGCGCAGGTTAGCCATCCTCGGATACGTGGTGGAAAACGGGGTCATTGGCCCTGATCCAGACCGTATGCGGCCCCCTTACCGAACTCCCCTTGCCCGCTAGCACGAAAGCACTGAGGAGATGCCTCGGGTTCTTTTCGTACTATGCGCAGTGGGTCCCCAACTACACGGACAAAGCTCGTCCGCTCATCAAGTCCACGACCTTCCCACTTACGCCGGAGGCCCAATTGGCCTTCAAGGCTTTGAAAAGCGACATTTCGAAAGCCACGATGCACGCGGTGGATGAATCCATCCCTTTCCAGGTGGAGAGTGATGCATCTGATTTCGCCCTAGCCGCCACACTAAACCAGGCAGGCAGGCCCGTCGCGTTCTTTTCCCGCACCCGAAATTCGGCACTCAGCGGTGGAGAAGGAGGCTCAGGCCATTGTGGAGGCAGTCAGACACTGGCGCCATTACCTGGCGGGGAAGCGGTTCACTCTGATCACGGATCAACGATCCGTGGCGTTTATGTTCAGCAACACGCAGAGGGGCAAGATCAAGAACGATAAGATCTTGCGGTGGAGAATTGAGCTCTCCACCTATAATTACGATATTATGTATCGTCCAGGGAAGCTCAATGAGCCCTCGGATGCCCTCTCGCGCGGAACATGCGCCATCATGCAGGAGGACCGCTTGAAGGCCCTCCACAATGACCTGTGTCATCCTGGAGTCACCAGACTCTACCATTTCGTCAAAGCCCGCAACCTGCCCTACTCGGTGGAGGATGTCAGGTCAGTGACGAGAAGCTGTCGGATTTGCGCAGAATGCAAACCACACTTTTATCGACCAGACCGGGCACAATTGGTCAAGGCCACTCGCCCTTTTGAGAGGCTGAGTGTGGATTTTAAGGGCCCCCTTCCCTCAACGGACCGGAACGTCTATTTCCTCAACATAATAGACGAGTACTCCCGGTTCCCGTTTGTTGTCCCCTGTGCGGACACGTCGACTGCCACCGTCATCAAGGCATTCAGTGAGCTTTTTACCCTGTTCGGGTACCCCTGCTACATTCATAGCGACAGGGGCTCGTCGTTCATGAGCAACGACTTGAGGCAATTCCTGCTGTCATTCGGGATTGCCTCTAGTAGAACCACGAGCTACAACCCTAGGGGTAACGGACAGGTGGAAAGGGAGAATGCTACAGTCTGGAAGGCTGTCCTACTGTCACTGAAATCCAGGGGCCTTCCAGTCTCCCGTTGGCAGGAGGTCCTTCCAAATGCACTCCATTCTATCCGCTCCCTCCTGTGTACGGCAACCAATGCTACTCCCCACGAGAGGATGTTCTCATTCCCTCGGAAGTCGTCCTCGGGGATCTCATTACCAGCCTGGTTGACGTACCGAGGACCCGTCCTTCTGCGGCGACATGTGAGGGCTCGCAGGTCCGACCCCTTGGTCGAACCGGTCCAACTCCTCCACGCCAACCCTCAGTATGCCTATGTGGCATATCCTGACGGGCGAGAGGACACTGTCTCCATTAGAGACCTGGCGCCCGCAGGGGACGTAGCAACTCCTGTCGCTCCCATTCCCCCTGTCACGAATCCACTACTCCTCATTGCTTCCCCAGACGTGGCGTGGTCAGCACCGGGACCAGTGCGTAACAGTTCTACTCCCATGTACAGCTTGCCTGAGACTCGGAGATCGGCGCCACCACCGAAGGTTCCAGGATCCCCTGCACCATCGCCTCACCAGGGCCAACCGGCCCGGGAGTCCTTGAGGGGACAGCCGGACGTTGTTTTGGAGAGAACGCCACCGCAAGCACCTGCCCCGGTTTCGCAACCGGTGTTGAGGAGATCCCAGCGTCGGTGCGGTCCTCCAGACCGTCTGGACTTGTGAATTCTGTACATATGACCTGTTTTTTTTACACCCCGCCGCCTTTTGTTTTTAAAGGAGGGGTGAATGTGGTGAACCATCGTTGGTTACCACTGGGGGTTGTTATTATGTTACTGTTGGGCTAGGGTGTTGTCACTGTGGGGGTTGTACAATGTTGTTGGGTTAGGGTGTTTACCTGTTATAAGTGTTATCATGGCACATCCCGGTGGGGCCCCGCCTCCGGTGGCGAGGTATAAGACCCTCTGCTCCGGCAGGACCCCTTCAGTCTGAACTGGTGTATTCGTGTTAGTAGTTCCATTGTTAGACAATAAAAGCCTTCAATACAGAAGCCTTGTTACACGTGCTTGATTGTCGCGCATCAAGCCCCACATGCACGCTGGCACCTGGGCCCACGTCTGTGCAGTGGGTAAGGGATCTGAAACCCCCATACAGGGCCCTGGGGTAGGTGGGCCGGGGACAGGAGAGAATCGCCCGTGGGGTCTGGGGAACCAATGGCTTCCTTTTCTCAGTGACACAGCATTGAGGGGCCTCCCCAACTGACATCAACATGAAGCATCCCTCCGGCGATCATCAATGGAAGAGGATTCCTATTCGAGACAAATTAGCCACAGGTGGGTGATGAAAAAACATTTAATTGCAATAAAGGTGTTTAAATCAGACATTCCAACATAAAAACTTGTGAACAGAAAACGTTAAAGTGCTTAAATATCTTTCTAACTAGTGCAGCCCTTCACCCATGCCATCTCAGTGCAACTACAACTTCCTAACCTTACGTGGCCTACCACTACATCTCAGTGATCGCCCAGAATGTACATCGGAGGTGGAGGGGACCAGCTGCCTACCTTGCCCCGTTGCCTGTGATTGCAGTATTGGCCTGGGAAGCACTTAAGACAGGCAATAGCTGGTCCGCCTGAAAGCTTTGGGGTTCCCCCCAGCAGCCTCGCAGTTGGTCCAGTGTGGCCGTCAGCCCCTCCTGCATTCCCTGGCTCTGTTGCTGCATTTCCAGCAGCTGAGGGAGAAGCGATCTCAGAGGCCCAGCATGTAGCCTGGGGCCAGCTGAGTCCTCACCTCCGGCAGGCCCCTGCATGCCAGAGGCCTCGGACATTCCCTCCTCCACCCGATGTACATTATCAGATGTGTCGTGCTCATCACAGAGTGACCCAGAAGCCTCACCACTAACTGGACCCATCCCGACGTGTCAGTATATGGGATGGTGAGTTGTGAGGTGGAAGCTGACGCCAAAACGGTGTCACCCTCGGAGGTCTCTTCATCCATATCCTCCGAGGACTCATCCGAGCTGTCTGGACCAGGATGGGCAGGAGCTGCAGTACAGGCCTGGAGTCCAGGAAGCTCTGGAGCATCCGGATCTGTTCCTGCAACACAGGACACAAGGTTAAGTGCAAGGGAGGGAGAGGAATCCGGGATGCCAAACACATGATTCACATTTCTCCATTGAACATAGAACAAAGCACCAAGAAAATTACATCACAGGAACAGGCCCTTCGGCCCTCCAAGCCTGTAGCGACCAGGCTGCCCATCTGATTTGTAACCCCCTACCCTTCCAGGGACCAGATGCCTCTATTCCCATCCCATTCACATAGCTGTAGAGATGCCCCTTCAAGGTCACTATCGTTTCTGTATCCATGACCTCCCCCAGCAGCGGGTTCCAGGCACCCACTACCCTCTCTGTGCAAATAAACATGCCTCGTACATCTCCTTTAAACCTTGTCCCTCGCACCCGAAACCCGTGCCCCTGAGAATTTGCCTCAAAGTGAGTGGAGGGATGACAGGTGCTCACGTCTTGACAGCAGCCCCACCATGTTGTTGCTGACAGCCCGCATCTCCCCTTCCCTTGACAGCTCCAGCACCCGCTCCTCAAACGAGGTCTGGCTCACCATCCCCTGTCTTTGCCCTCTCACAGGTGTTATGGTCGGTCTTCTCCTGTGGAGGCAGAAGGAGCCATGAAAGATGATGCGCGTCAATTGAACACGAGGCACGAAGCTTCGGTAACAGAAGGCTTTTATTGTCTAACAATGGAACTAATAGAACGTAAACACACTATCCCAGACTGACGAGGTCCCGCCCGAGCAGGGGGTCTTATACCTCTCCCAGGAGGCGGAGCCCGACTGGGATGTGCCACAACAGTAACAACCACAGGTGTATTAATCCCACCCTAGCCCAACAACAACATTAGAACAATTCCACAGTGGGAACCAACGATGGTTCACCACATTCACCCCTCCTTTGAGAACAAAGGCCGGCGGGGTACGAAAACAGACTAAAATGTCAACAGATTATAAGTTCAGACGGTCTGGAGGACCGCACCGTCGTTGTGACCTCCTCAATACCGGCGGTGACACTGGAGTAGGTGCTTGCGGTGGCGTTCTCCCCAAAACAGCGTCCAGCTGTTCTCCCACGGACTCACAGGCCGGTTGACCCTGATGAAGCGGTAGTGCAGGGGATCCCGGTACATTCTGCGATGGCGCTGATCTCCGGGGCTCAGGCAAGCTGTGCATTGGAGTAAAAGTGTTAAGCACTGGTCCCGGTGCTGTCCGCGCCACGTCCGGGGGAGAAATAAGGGATAAGGGATTCGTCACTGGGGGTATGGGAGCGACAGGAGTTGCTACGTCCCCTGCGGGCGCCAGGTCTCGGATCGAGACTGTGTCCTCTCGCCCGTCAGGATATGCCACATAGGCATACTGAGGGTTGGCGTGGAGGAGGTGGACCTGTTCGACCAAGGGGTCAGACTTGCGGGCCCTTACATGTCGCCGCAGAAGGACGGGTCCTGGGTACGTCAACCAGGCTGGTAAAGATATCCCCGAGGACGACTTCCGAGGGAATGAGAACATCCTCTCGTGGGGAGTAGCATTGGTTGCCGTACACAGGAGGGAGCGAATGGAGTGAAGCGCATTAGGGAGGACCTCCTGCCAATGGGAGACAGGAAAGCCTTTGGACTTCAGCGCCAATAGGACAACCTTCCAGACTGTAGCATACTCTCTTTCCACCTGTCCATTACCCCAGGGTTGCAACTCGTGGTCCTACTAGAGGCAATCCCGTATGAGAGCAGGAATTGCCTCAAGTCATTACTCATGAACGACGAGCCCCTGTCGCTATGGATATAGCTGGGGTACCCGAACAGGGTGAAAAGATCACGGAATGCCTTGATCACCGTGGCAGTCGACGTGTCCGCGCAGGGGACAACAAACGGGAACCGGGAGTACTCATCTATTATGTTCAGAAAGTACACGTTCCGATCTGTTGAGGGAAGGGGGCCCTTAAAATCCACACTCAGCCTCTCGAAGGGGCGAGTGGCCTTGACCAAATGTGCCCGGTCAGGTCGGTAAAAGTGCGGTTTGCATTCCGCGCAAATCCGACAGCTCCTTGTCACCGACCTGACGTCCTCCACCGAGTAAGGCAGGTTGCGGGCTTTGATAAAGTGGTAGAGCCGAGTGACCCCAGGATGGCACAGGTCATTATGGAGGGCGTTCAAGCGATCCTCCTGCATAGTAGCGCATGTTCCGCGCGAGAGGGCATCCGAGGGCTCATTGAGTTTCCCTGGACGATACATGATATCGTAGTTATAGGTGGAGAGTTCAATTCTCCACCGCAAGATCTTATCATTCTTGATCTTGCCCCTCTGCGTGTTGTTGAACATGAACGCCACGGACCGCTGGTCCGTGATCAGGGTGAACCGCTTCCCCGCCAGGTAATGGCGCCAGTGTCTGACGGCCTCCACAATGGCCTGGGCCTCCTTTTCCACCGCTGAATGCCGAATTTCGGGGCCTTGGAGGGTGCGGGAAAAAAACGCGACGGGCCTGCCCGCCTGGTTAAGTGTGGCGGCCAGGGCGAAATCAGATGCATCGCTTTCCACCTGAAAAGGGATGGATTCGTCTACCGCGTGTATCGTGGCTTTCGCGATGTCGTGTTTCAATTCCTTGAAGGCCAATTGGGCCTCTGGCGTGAGTGGAAAAGTCGTGGACTTAATAAGCGGACGGGCTTTGTCCGCGTAGTTAGGGACCCACTGCGCATAATAGGAGAAGAAGCCTAGGCATCTTCTCAGTGCTTTTGCGCTAGCGGGCAAGGGAAGTTCAGCAAGGGGGCGCATACTGTCGGGATCAGGGCCAATGACTCCGTTTTCCACCACGTATCCCAGGATGGCTAACCGGCGCGTACGGAATACACACTTCTCCCTGTTGTAGGTCAAATTCAGGCGAGATGCAGTGCGTAAAAAGTTCTGGAGATTTGTGTCATGGTCCTGCTGATCACGGCCGCAGATGGTGACATTATCCAGGTACGGGAAGGTAGCCCGCAGCCTGTTCTGGTCCACCATTCGGTCCATAGCACGCTGGAAGACCGAGACCCCATTGGTGACACCAAATGGAACCCTAAGAAACTGATACAGACGACCATCCGCCTCAAAGGCCATGTAGTGTCGGTCCTCTGGGCGAATGGGGAGTTGGTGGTAGGCGGACTTAAGGTCTATGGTGGAGAACACCCGGTACTGCGCAATCTGATTGACCATATCAGATATGCGCGGGAGGGGATACGCATCCAGCTGCGTATATTGATTAATGGTCTGACTGTAATCAATGACCATCCGGGGTTTGTTCCCGCTCTTGACCACCACAACCTGTGCTCTCCACGGACTAACATTGGGCTGTATGATCCCTTCTTTGAGGAGTCGCTGAACCTCAGATCTGATGAAGATCCGATCTTCAGTGCTGTAACGCCTACTTTTAGTAGCGATGGGCTTGCAGCCTGGTACCAGATTCTTGAATAAAGAGGGTGTGGTGATCTTTAATGTAGAAAGATTGCATGCGGGGCGCTTTGGACAATTTGGAGACTGCAGCTGTTCCCCTACTGTCAGCGAAGGGAGTGGCCCACCGTACTGTAGGATCACACTCTTCATGTGGACCATAAAGTTTAGTCCGAGGAGAATTGGTGCGCAAAGATGCGGCAACACAAGGAGCCTGAATCGCTCGTAAATTGTGCCTTGCACTTTCAAGGTTACCACACAACGTCCTAGCACAGGGACAGACCGGGACCTTGATGCCATAGAGATTGTCTGTTTGGCAGGTTGAATCTGGAGTCCACACCTCTTTACAGTGTCAGGGTGAATAAAGCTCTCAGTGCTCCCGCTGTCAAACAGACAATAAATTGCACGACCATTTACCAGTATATCCATCATTGAACAGTCAAGCCTGTGGTGCTTAGCCTGGTTCAGGGTGATCGACGCCACCGTTGGTCCGTGAACGTTACTGCAGGCAGCTGAGGTCGATGCTGAGGACCCCTGGTGGTCGCTCATGGTCATTGTCGACCAAAATGGCCGCCCCCATGAATCGCACATGGTTGAGGGCGCCAAACGTAGCGACTCCTGGTGGTCATCCTCCTCCGATTCCGTCGACCACAATGGCGTCGTCCTGGACTCGCACGTGGATGAACCCCGTGAGTACTTCGACGTCGATGGTGATGATCCCCGTTCCGAAGGGTCACAGGCTGCACTGCCGTTCTTGGGCTTCGATCTGCACGCCTTCGCATAATGCCCCTTTATACCGCATAGGTTACAGACCACCGCTTTAGCGGGACACTTTTGTCGTGGATGCTTGGCTCCTCCGCAGAAGTAGCACCGCGGGCCACATGGGGCTGCAGCCGTCGTCGGGTCTACATGGGAGCACGCCATAACACTGCACTTCGAGCCCGTGGGGCGAGGAGGGATTTGCGACTGCTCCTGCCACGTTGTCTCCACGTGGTCCTCCGGATACAGGACCAAGCTCTTCGAAGCCGCCTCAAGCATTTCAGCTAATTCCATAGCTTGGGTCAGGTTGAGATTCCCCTTTTCTAGCAGCTTGAGACGGATGTATGAAGACCCTACCCCTGCCACAAACGCATCTCGGGCGAGGTCATACATGTACTGCTCGGCCGACACAGCTTTGCAGTCACAGTCCCTGGCAAGCTGCAAGAGCTCATTGGCGTAATCCTCCATGGTTTCGCCCGACTGCCGACGTCGTGTAGCGAGGAGGTAACGAGCGTGGATCTCGTTGGGAGGTTTCGTGTAGCGCTTTTTTAAAAGCTCGAGGGCCCTCGGGTAAGTGGTGGCCGCACGGATCGCGAGGTAGACTGTGTCGCTTACCCTCGCATGGAGGACCTGGAGTCTGTCATCATCTGTGGTGACCGCTGCGGAGGCTGCCAGGTAGTCTTCAAAACACTTCAGCCAGTGGTCGAAGGTGTTAGAAGTGCCCACCGCACGTGGATCTAGCGTCAGACGTTCTGGCTTTAGGAGTTGCTCCATACTCTCCTTTCTTTTTCCCTTCCGTCGAGAGCTTAATGTTAGACAATAAAATTGATGCGCGTCAATTGAACACGAGGCACGAAGCTTCAGTAACAGAAGGCTTTTATTGTCTAACAATGGAACTAATAGAACGTAAACACACTATCCCAGACTGACGAGGTCCCGCCCGAGCAGGGGGTCTTATACCTCTCCCAGGAGGCGGAGCCCGACTGGGATGTGCCACAACAGTAACAACCACAGGTGTATTAAATCCCACCCTAGCCCAACAACAACATTAGAACAATCCCACAGTGGGAACACCCTAGCCCAACAACAACATTAGAACAATCCCACAGTGGGAACCAACGATGGTTCACCACAAAAGAAATGGTAGCGTGACTCCTGCAGAGTATCAGGTGGTGGCTCTTAGAGGGCAAGCGCATGGGACTCTTGGGGGGGGGGGGATAAGCAGGAGGTGCTTGGGGGTCAGGAGCTGGAAGCATGTGGGGTGCTGGGGATGGGAGGATCTGGGGGAGATTTGGGGGAAGATGCAAGATGGAGTTCAGCACTCACCCTTGCTGCACGGATGAGGTCATTGACTTTTTTCCGGCACTGCTTCCCGGTTCGGGGGGGGCCAGTACCCTGGCACTGACTGAGGCGGCGACTTCCTCCCAGGCCGCATTTCCATCAGAGCCCCTGGCTCTGCGTCCTCCTGGGGGGAAGAGGGTGTCCCGCCTCACCTCTGCTGCATCCAGCAGCCTCCCCAGGTCACCCTCAGTAAAGTGAGGGGCTGGTCATGCACACATTCTGTGCAGGAATGCCGGCCTGCCTGTCCATTCTTGAGTTTTTTATGGAGCTGCCCCTCGTTAGGGCAGATCAGCTGCAGGCAGTTTGACAGAGCATTCCAGAAAGTTCCATGCAGTTTGCTTGTTAGCATTGAGGGGAAGGCAAGTGAGAACTTGCAGGTGTGCTGATGGGGAGGTGGATCAGTGCCTCAATGATTGGGGACAGGGAAGAGAGAGGGAGGTGTCACACAGCCATCGGAGTCTGGAGGAGTTGGGGGCCTTGTGCAGGAGGGTCCGGGTGGGGGTGAGGGGGATCACCCTGCCTGAGATCTGTAGGGTGGAGGGGGGAGGGTGTATCTCTCTGCCTGAGATCAGTGGGGGGTAGGGGGGTCCTTTGCTACTCTGCCTGAGATCGGCGGGGGGTTGGGGGGAGGGGCTCACGATCAGTCTGGGTGATGGGAGTGTGAGGTTAAGGTGGTTAGTAAGGTTGTGGGGGTGGGGCAATGTCTGTGGGGGCCAGGGGGAGGCACTATCTGGCTTGGGAGCAAAGTGGTAGGGGAGCGTTATTCTATCTTTTTTCTGTGCATGTGCAGTTGGAGATGCTGATCAGAGCGGAAGGGTTTTGGGTGCGTTAAGCCCCGCCCATAGGCTTGTGCAGCGCGATTCAGAATTGCTGATATTTTTTCAGGCAGAGTGCGAATGGGGGCGCCGGAGAACGGGTCTAAAAGTCAGATCTAAAACATTCCCAGATTCAAGTCCGCCTCGCACTTACAATCAAAATTGAAAAAAAATAGGGCCCAATGTCTCTGATGGGGGAGAGGGGAAGAAAGATCTCAAACTGAGATCCCATCGCCACAATGAGGAGGCGATGGCCTAGTGGTATTATCGCTAGGCTATTAATCCATAAACTCAGCTAATGTCCTGGGGGCCAGGGTTCGAATCCTGCCATGGCAGATGGTGGATTTTGAATTCATTAAAAATATCTGGAATTAAGAATCTACTGATACCAAGAAACCATTGTCAATTGTCGGAAAAACCCATCAGGTTCACCAATACCCTTTAGGGAAGGAAATCGGCCATCCTTACCTGGTCTGACATACATGTGACTCCAGAGCCGCAGTAATATGGTTGACAATCAACTGCCCTCCAAGGGCAACTCGGAATGGTCAGCAAATGCTGGCCAGGCAGCGACACTCATGTTCTATGAATGACTAAAGAAACAAATCCTGTTCTGGCCCTCTCGTAAGATTTAGCTGCTGTGACGGGATTTGCACCCATGGCGAATGGGTCCGTTAAATCTCTCCATAGTGTCCCTCTGAATTTGGAGTAAAATACTGGAGGTTCACTGCTATAAACTTAATGGAGGCTTGACACAATGGTACAAGGAGATTAAGAGGGGATTTCAGGAATGGGTTCAAAATTCAGAATGGTTTAGATGGAGTAAATCAGGAAACAGTTTCCATTGGCGGGGGAGGAGGTCATAAACATACAACACAGATTGAAGATAATTCATAGAATCATAGAATCCCTACAGCGCAGAAGGAGGCTATTCGGCCCATTGAGTCTGCACTGACAACAATCCCACCCAGGCCCTATCCCCGTAACCCCACATATTTACATTGCTAATTCCCCTAACCTACACATCTTGGGACACTAAGCGGCAATTTAGCATGGCCAATCAACCTAAACTGCACATCTTTGGACTGTGGGAGGAAACCGGAGCACCCGAGGAAACCCACGCAGACACAGGGAGAAAGTGCAGACTCTGCACAGACAGTGACGTGAGGCCAGAATTGAACCCGGGTCCCTGGCGCTGAGAGGCAGCAGTGCTAACCATTGTGCCACCATGGGTATTGGCAAAAGAACCAGGGGGGAGCTGCAGAGACATTTTTTTATCGCAGTGAGTTGTTGTAATCTAGAACACGCTCGCTGAAAATGTGGTGGAAACCGATTCAATGGGAATTAGATAGATATATAAACAGGAATATTGATCAGAGCTATGGAGAAAGAGTAGGAAATGGGACTGATTGAATGTCTCTTCTAAATTTGATTTGATTTATTATTGTCACATCATAGAATCCCCACAGTGTGTATTGGGATACAATGAAAAGTATTGTTTCTTGCACGCTGCACAGACAAAGCATACCGTTCATAGAGTATTGTGGGAGAAGGAAAGGAAAGGGTGCAGAATGTAGTGTTACAGTCATAGCTAGGGTGTAGAGAAAGATCAACTTAATATAAGGTAGGTCCATTCAAAAGTCTGATGGCAGCAGGGAAGAAGCTGTTTTTGAGACGGTTGGTATGTGACCTCAGACTTCTGTATCGTTTTGCCTTTTTGTAACCTTTTTGCATCTTTTAAAGAGATTGAACAGACAAGATGGTCTGAATGCCGTCCTCTTGTGCTGTAAGATCCTGTGAGTCTATAATGCATGGTGTCCACAATCAAAAACTGGTATTTGCATGATTTTTCCTGTATTTTTGTTGAACAGGAGCTCTGCTGATGCGTTCTCTCTGGTATGGGTTTACATTGAATTTAGCCAAATCCATAGAACCATAGAACCCCTACAGTGCGGAAGGAGGCCATTCAGCCCATCGGGTCTGCACAGATTCGATGGCAGAGCATCCCACCCAGGCCCACCCCACAACACTAACCATTCACCGAAGGCTAGAATCGAACCCGGGTCCCTGGCTCTGTGAGGCAGCTGCGCTAAACCATTGCGCCTCTGTGCCTCATCTCAGACAGTATGAAGCTGATGGGCCAAAACAATTACCATCCCATTCATCAAAATGACAGCGTCATAAAAATACAATTCTCGGGTTGCTGGCAAACTGAGATGTAAACAGCAGGTCCTGTAACACGCTCAACAGATGTGACACCATCTGCGTAGAGTTCTGATGGAACGATGGGGAGGTGATTTAGCAGGGTACGTGCTACGGGTGCAGGTGGAGCGAGAGAAATACTGGAAAAATACAGGCTGTCTGCTCCCAATGACTGACTCTCACGTTCAGCTGTAACATGCTGGGCTGTGTTCAGCAACTGCCTCCAGGTCTTTTTCCAACTCTGAGCTGCTCAATCACATTGATATGGAAATGGATTTTGGAATTTTAACGTGCTCTCCGTGGAATTTGCTGGTGAAAGTGAGGAAGTGAGGGCGGCTGAAGCCAGGAAATGGAAACATCGGAGTAAGTAACGTTTACATCCCACTGCACTCCCGTTGACTTGTGTGAGGGGATTCTTTCACTGTACCTAGAGTAGAATCTCTGCAGTGCAGAAGGAGGCCATTCAGCCCATTGAGTCTGCAACGATTCTCTGACAGAGTATCTTACCCAAGCACTATCCGCAAAACTCCGCACATTCACCATGGCCAATCCATCTAGTCTACACATCTTTGGACACTAAGGGATAATTTAGCATGGCCAATCCATCTAACCTGCACATTTTTGGACACTAAGGGGCAAATTAGCATGGCCAACCCATTTAAACTATTTTAGCGTGTGGGAGGAAACTGGAGGAAACCCATCCAGACATGAGGAGAACGTGCAAACTCCACACAGACAGTCACGCAAGGCCAGAATTGAACTCAGGTCCCTGGTGCTGTGAGGCAGCAGTGCTAACAACCATGCCACCCTTGTGCTGACAGCTTATTTTGCACACTCTGAAGATTACCTTACAGACTTTGGAGATGTCATTCGGAGTGCAGATCTACCATTTCTCTGGAGTTAAGACAAGAATTCCAGAAAATCCTGATGGATATGCATGGAATATACTCGCCCGCCTGGAAGCTGCCATGATTGGCCCTTTTCAAGGCAAAACCACCATCTTCGACCCAGAAAAGCAAGTCTCAGGTTGCTTTTTGGGCGATGAAGGCTACCCTCTCCTATAAAGGCATCTGTGCAATCGCTCAAGATATGAGCTTGAATAATAATTGCACCCATCATTGGAGGTGCTTATATCAAACTGGAGACATCCTGCAATACAGACTTAAATAAAAACTGGAGATCTTATGGATTGTTAAGGATATAGGAACTAGTATCACTTTCAAATAGATGGTGAGAATTGGGCAATACAGGTCAAATGCATAGATGATAATTTTAAGATTGAAATCAGGATATTTTCTTTCAGAGCAAGATAGATGAAACTTCTAGATATGGTTTGGAGGCTAGCACCTTGGAATTGTTAAGAAACAATTGCATGTTACAATGCCAGGGATGGTGGGGGGGACGGGGGGGGGGGGGGGGGGGGGGTGGAATCTTAGGATGTGTCAGGTCAAAGTTACAACAGTACAAATACCATTCTCACCCTTAATTATTTCGCAATCATCTCCTTTACCAAAAGTCGATTTGGAGATGGTAAATGGTAAATTTGCAGGAGAGCAGAGAGCCCCCGGGTTTGTAGATGGTGAGGGCCAATGTTGCCAACTCAGCCAACGTTGTCTACCTGATACACTGCAGGAAAGGATGTCCCGAGGCATGGTACATTGGGGAGACCATGCAGACGCTACGACAACGGATGAATGAACACCGCTCGACAATCACCAGGCAAGAGTGTTCTCTTCCTGTTGGGGAACACTTCAGCAGTCACGGGCATTCAGCCTCTGATCTTCGGGTAAGCATTCTCCAAGACGGCCTTCACGACATATGACAACGCAGAATCACTGAGCAGAAACTGATAGCCAAGTTCCGCACATATGAGGACAGCATCAATCGGGATCTTGGGTTCATGTCACACTATCTGTAACCCCCACGACTTGCCTGGGCTTGCAAAAATCTCACTAACTGTCCTGGCTGGAGACAATACACATCTCTTTAACCTGTGCTTAACCTGCTCTCCATTCATATAGTCTGTATCTTTAAGACATGATTACCTGTAAAGACTCGCCTTCCAACCATTATTTTGTAAATTGAGTATGTGTCTTTATATGCCCTGTTTGTGAACCTGACGAAGGAGCAGCGCTCTGAAAGCTTGTGGCTTGTGCTACCAAATAAACGTGTTGGACTTTAACCCGGTGTTGTGAGACTTCTTACTTTGCAGATGGAGCAGTGGACTCGCTATTGCATGCATTGGGTCAACATTAGAAACAGTCCCAGGGTGTGTCTAAGGGAGACTGCTGAAAACAAGACATCCAGGAAGTCCTAAACATTTATTACCTATAGAACAGTTAAGCATAAGGCTTCTTTCAGAACCATGGAGGGAATACTCCTGTCCTGCTTGCAGAGGGAATCTTAGTGGGTGGGGTGGGTGGACCACACAAAAATCCATTGGCCTCGGGAGGGATTCTCCGGTTTCGGGACGAGTGCAGCCAGAGAATCCCACCCCATCTCTCCCCTTAGGTTCTAGAGTCATAAGATCTGACATCACTCATAATGTATATTAGCTATTAGCATAATAACTATTAACCCTTTATACTACAGGAATAAGGCAGATGAAAGGAACATCTTTGTCACATTTGTTTTTATATTCATTCAGCATTTATTGCCCATCCCTAGTTGCCATTGAAACTTGCTGGGTCATTTCAGAAGGCAGTTGAGAGTCAACCACATTGCTGTGGCACTGGAGTCACATGTAGGCCAGACCAGTATGGATGGCAGATTTCCTTCCTAAAAGACATTAGTGAACCAGATGGGTTTTTCTGACAATCGGCGATGGATTCGTGGTCATCGGTAGATTCTTAATTCCAGATTTTTTAATTGAATTCAAATTCCACCATCTGCCATGGCGGGATTTGAACCAAGGTACTCAGAACATGAGCTGAATTTCTGGATTAATAGTCTAGTGATAGTACCACTAGGCCGTTGCCTTCCCTACAATTTGCCGCAGGACCCAAAAACCTGGACACCTTAGAGGGAGTAGAAATAGGTGGTCAGTGCACTCAATGTCTAGTCTAATATCCCACACACAGAAAGAAGGTTAATGACCTTACCAAGATAGGCAAGGTAACAGGAATTGACTGCTACTCTCTTATAGTTGATTGAATCATCAATGGGATATCCAGCAATGCTGCCCCTTCCTTTCCCAAACACATAGGATCCTCAGACATAAGGGCCAGAATTCTTTGACCTCAACAGTGGCCGCGATTCACTGGTTCCGCTTTGTGAATGGAGGATTTGGCTGAGCTCCAAATCTTCCATTCTCACTGGCAGTTGGGGTGGGGTGTGCGACATTGGAGAATTCTGGCCCAGGTGCAGCTGATGAGGAGTCAACTAAATGAGGTGAAAGGAAATGGCTGACTGGTTGGGTTGTCCACCACTGAGCTTGGGCTTCACATATCTGTCTCAAAGCAGGAATATGGCATTGAGATAGAGGATCAGCCATGATCATATTGAATGATGGAGCAGGTTCAAAGGGCCGAATGGCCTACTCCTCTCAGTTTCTATATTCTGCCATCTTCTGCTTTACTGCCTGCACCCTCTTGGTCCTCCCATAATTCTTTGCAATTCTGACACCGCCTCTTCCCCCACGGCCCTGCAATTTCCTCCTTTTTCAACTATCTATCCAGTTCCTTATTGATAGTTTCTCAAACCCAGCTGGTGTTAACTGCGAGGGTGTCCCAACTTGGAAACATGTGCTGCATAATGTTGTCTACAGGAACATTGGGTATAAGGGGCCACATTTGATGCCCAGTGAGAACAGGAACCAGCTCAGTCATTGTATAACGGAGGCTGGGAAGAGACTCATAGAATTAGACTCATAGAACCCCTACAGTGCAGAAGGAGGCCATTCGGCCCATCGAGTCTGCACCGACCACAATCCCACCCAGGCCCTACCCCCACATATTTACCCGCTAATCCCTCTAACCTACGCATCTCAGGACTCTAAGGGGCAATTTTTTAACCTGGCCAATCAACCTAAGCCGCACATCTTTGGACTGTGGGAGGAAACCGGAGCACCCGGAGGAAACCCACGCAGACACGAGGAGAATGTGCAAACTCCACACAGACAGTGACCCGAGCCGGGGATCAAACCCGGGACCCTGGAGCTGTGAAGCAGCAGTGCTAACCACTGTGCCACCGTGCTGCCCTGATAGCACTCTACAAAATTATGAGAGGCACAGACAGGGTGGGATAGTCAGAGGCTTTTTCCCAGGGTGGAAGTGTCAATTACAAGGGGACACAAATTCAAGCTGAGAGGGGGAAAGTTTAAGGCAGATGCGGGGGACGTTTTTCACACAGAGAGTGGTGGGTGCCTGTAACACGCTGCCAGAGGAGGTGGTGGAAGCAGGCACATTACCAACATTTAAGAGACATCTGGATGGGTACATGAATAGGGAGGGAATAGAGGGATATGGACCGAGTAAGGGCAGAAGGTTTTTTAAATTTGATTTATTATTGTCACATGTATTAGCATACAGTGAAAAGTATTGTTTTTCGCGCTATACAGACAAAGCATACCGTACATAGAGAAGGAAAGGAGAGAATGCAGAATGTGGTGTTACAATCATAGCTAGGGTGTAGAGCAATATCAATTTAATGCGAGGTAGGTCCATTCAAATGTCTGATGGCAGCGGGGAAGAAGCTGTTTTTGAATCGGTTGGTACGTGTCCTCAGACATTTGTATCTGTTCTTTTTTAGTTTAGTTAGAGCCTCATGATCGACACGGAGTTGGAGGGCTGAAGGGCCTGTTCCTGTGCTGTATTTTTCTTTGTTCTATAATATTTATTAAAGACTATTACACGTATACTTGGATAGACTGTTACATCCAAGACTACAAACCCACACAGTTTAAGTAGGAATTACCCTTCTGATCCAATATTTGATTGCAATATTTGCAAAAGAACTTGCCTTCACTTTTTTTTTTAGCTTCAACACATGTCTGAGTTTAGAGCCCAAGTGAACCTTATCACAATATTTTGCTTTTATTTGAACCTTTGTGCCCTTGCTTCTAACTTCATAGAGTTGCACAGTCTGGTTTGAAATAATATAAATTGAAATGGTGTTCTGGATGTGTGAGAATCTTCTTACGTAGGAAAATGTAATCTATTTGGAGCTAAAGTTAAATGCATACGGCCAATTAAAAATCAATTATGTTCTCTGGTAGTTGCTCAATTTCCACAAATGGTTTGTAAAGGAGAAGACTAATGAACTGTTCAAAGGGTGAGAAAGGAGGTTAAAGCCCCATTCCGTGGAGCGAAGGGAAAATAGTTCCAAAAGGCAGGACGACTTCTACCCAGGATACAAGAAGCACATGGAGCCATAGAATTCCTACAGTGCAGCAAGATGTCATTTGGTCTACCCTGACTCTCCGAAAGAGTATCTTACCCAGGGTGTAGAGTGTAGTGTTACAGTCATAGCTAGGGTGTAGAGAAAGATCAACTTAGTGCGAAGTAGGTCCATTCAGAAGTCTGATGGCAGCAGGGAAGAAGCTGTTTGTGAGTCGGTTGGTACGTGATCTCAGACTTTTGTATCTTTTTTCCGACGGAAGAAGATGGAAGAGAGCACCTCCCCCCAAATCCCTGCAATCAATACAGTTATAATGGCCAATCCACCCAACCTACACATCATGGACTGTGGGAAGAAACCAGAGCACCCGAAGGAAACCCATGCAAGAAACTACAAAGGGTTGTGAATGTAGCCCAGTCCATCACGCAAACCAGCCTCCCATCTTTTGACCCTGTCTACACCTCCCGCTACCAGCATAATTAAGAACCCCACGCACCCAGGACACACTCTCTTCCAACTTCTTCTGTCGGAAAAAAGATACAAAAGTCTGAGGTCACGTATCAATCAACTCAAGAACAACCTCTTCCCTGCTGCTGTCAGACTTCTGAATGGACCTACTTCGCACTAAGTTGATCTTTTTCTACACCCTAGTTATGACTGTAACACTACATTCTGCACCCTCTCCTTTCTTCTCTATGAACAGTATGCTTTGTCTATATAGCATGCAAGAAATAATACTTTTCACTGTATGCTAATACATGACAATAATAAATCAAATCTAAAATGGGGAGAAGGTGCAGACTCCACACAGACAGTCACCTGAGGCCGGAATTGAATCTGGATCCCTGGCGCTCTGAGGCAGCAGTGCTAACCACTGTGCCATGAAACACAAACAAGAAGCCCAAAGAAACTGCAAGAGTGTGAAGCTAGAAGGAAAGCTATACAAGTCAAACACAATTGTAGTTTTTGCATGCCCCATTGTCCACAGCCAAAACAGGGAACTTTTAAAAACTGGATAAAAGCTTTGATAAAGGGTCATCTGGACTCAAAACGTCAGCTCTTTTCTCTCCTTACAGATGCTGCCAGACCTGCTGAGATTTTCCACCATTTCTCTTTTGGTTTCAGGGAAGTATTAAGCTGTTTGGTTCTGTTAATCACTGCCTCAGTTACGAAGTCATCTTTCAAGTTTGATAAAGCTTTATAGTTTGCTACAAATTAACAGTCCTGCTGTCAACTTATTTATCATTTCCAGATCCCTTCAGTTGTGTGTCCAAGCCCATATCTGGGGATATCGCAAAAATGGCCCACAGCATCACTCCTGAGGGTGATCTGTAGATCTCCAGCCCGCATTTGGGGTACACGAGGTAATTGGGGCAACTTCTGGCGGAATCTCATTGCCATGGACTGAGACGGCATGCTGAGACTGGTTGCAGTCAAGCTTCATGTTAAAGTGAGTGGCTCCCGGACTCTGAGCTGGTGTAGAATCCTCACCAACAGCACTGTCACCAGGCTGTCCAAGTCCCCGGGGCAACGAATGGTCACTGTTCAGGCTCATTCCAGCAACCTCAGGAAGGGCATTACTAAGACCATTCAGTGCATGGGAAACAAATGGATCAAGTAGGTCACAGCGGGCGGGGAGGAGAGGGGTGTGGAGATGGGGGAGGGACAGTACAAGGTGCAGGTGAAATAAGTATCTCTTTCCTAAGAAGTGGAAAACTCCAGCAAGAGCTGGGTAAAATCTGAGAGGATGGCTAAGCCATCATAGATCACAAAATAAAATTATGAATATGGGCGACATGGTGGCACAGTGGTTAACACTGCTGCCTCACAACACCAGGGACCCCGGTTCAATTCCGGCCTCGGCCTCTGTATGGAGTTCGCATGTTCCCCCCATGTCTGCATGGGTTTCCTCCGGGTGCTCCGGTTTCTTCCCACAGTCTGAAAGATGTGCTGGTTAGGTAGATTGGCCAAGGTAAAATTTCCCCTTTGTATCAGGGGGATTAGCACGGTAAATATGTGAGGTAATGGGATAGGATGGGATTGTTGGTGCAGGCTCGATAGGCCAAATAGCCTCCTTCTTGTACTGCAGGGATTCTATAATTCTACATAGGGAAGGGCCATTTAGGCCCAATAAATCGTCCCCTATTTCATTGATTCACCCAGCAATATACTTAGTATCATCATTTCCCTCTCCACTAACATGTTTGTTGAATCTCTATAGTGCAGAAGGAGACCATTTGGCCCATTGAGTCTGCACTGACAACAATCCCACCCAGGTCCTATCCCCGTAACCCGACGTATTTATCCTGCTAATTCCCCTGACACTAAGGGGCAATTCGGAGTGTGGGAGGAAACCGGAGGACCCCACACAGACACAGGGAGAACTCCGCACAGACAATCCACCCGTGGCCAGAATTGAACCCGGGTCCCTGGCATTGTGAGGCAGCAGCGCTAACCACTGTGCCACTGTGCCACCCTTGTGTCTGTCTATCTAATTCGTTCCAATGATCAACTCATTTATTTCTCAGTCAATTATCTTTTAGATAAATGGATTGCCACTGATTTCTCTTCTCCCTCTTAATTTGTCGATTTATAATTTGCCTTTGCCACAGTAAAATTATTTCATGGATGTGGGTGCCACTGGCAAAGTCAAGCATTTATTGCCCATCCCTAATTGCCCTTGAGAAGGTGGTGGTGTACTGCCATCTTGAATCGCTGCAGTCCATGTGCTGTAGGTACATCCACAGTGCTGTTAGATTTGATTTGATTTGATTTATTATTGTCACATGTATTAACATATAGTGAAAAGTATTGTTTCTTGCGTGCTATACAGACAAAGCATACCGTTCATAGAGAAGGAAAGGAGAAAGTGCAGAATGTACTGTTACAGTCATAGCTAGGATGTAGAGAAAGATCAACTTAATGCAAGGTAGGTCCATTCAAAAGTCTGACAGCCTCAGGAAAGAAGCTGTTCGTGAGTCGGTTGGTACATGACCTCAGACTTTTGTATCTTTTTCCTGATGGAAGAAGAGAGAATGTCCGGGGTGCGAGGGAGCATGGGAGGGAGGTGCGAGGGAGGGAGCTCCAGGATTTTGACCCAGCTACTGTGAAGGAACAGTAACATTTTTCCAAGTCAGGATAGTGAGTTGCTTGGAGGGGAACTTGCAGGTGGTAGTATTCTCATTCATCCACTACCCATGTACCTCTAGGGAGGAGAGACTGTGGGTTTGAGGGAGCTTCAATGCATCTTGTAGAGGGTGCACACTGCTGAAACTGTGCATGGGTGGTGGAGTGTAGTCTGAATCACAGCTCACTGGAGGATGGCCAACTCCACTTTGATGCATTCTTGGCATCACGTGATGTGACATTTTCCCACATGACTTTTGATCATGTGGCACCACTCAAGTGAGGCTTAATCATACGATGTTTGATCAGCTGATTTGCCCACGCTTTGAAAATGTCACCCTATTTAACTCAGTTGGACGGCTCAGTACACTGAACGCTGAATAAATTGCCTGCCTTTCTGTTTTACAGTGCGGCGAATAACAAGGTTTAAATCAAAGGAAGAAATGCAAAAGAATAAAAGATTTCAGGGTGAGGCTTATGTGTCTGTGATAGGCATGGAAGGCAGCCAGAGGCCCTCGGGCCTGTATTTCAAATAGGCCTCCAGGCCTGGTGTTAATTATTGTGATAATCATAGAATCCCTACAGTACAGATGGAGGCCATTCAGCCCATCGAGTCTGCACCGACAACAATCCCACCCAGGCCTATCACCCCACATATTTTCCATGTTCATCCCCCCGACACTAAGGGAGAATTTAGCATGGCCAATCCACCTAACCAGCACATCTTTGGAGGAAACCGGAGCTTCCCAGAGGAAACCCACACACATGGGGAAAACATGCAGAATCCGCACAGACAGTGACCCAAGCGGGAATCGAACCCAGGTCCCTGGTGCTGCGAGGCAGCAGTGCTAACCACTGTGCCACTATGTCGCTGCAGAGAGTTGTCACAACTCCAGATGCAGTTCCACTGGAGCAGTTGTGCCAGCTGGCTTATTGCCAGTGACCCTCATTCTCAGGCTACATAAAGGGAATGTTAAAACACATACTCTTCCCACTCTGCCAATGATCTCCAGAGGACAAGATGGGACGGGGCTGGTTAGACCAAAACAAGTGCTCAAGGGATGTATTTCTGGGAGATGCCCAGAAGCAGCTGTTAATTCCCTTTTCAGGGGACATAATGAGTGTTCAAGATGAGGAAAATAACAGTAGCCAGGAGAACGGTGCCCACAATGTAGCTACAGATCAGGTGTCGGACAAAATGGTGTTCCTTCTTTAGCCCCCGTCAAGTTGACAATTTCCGAGACAGTGTCTCCACTCTGTGTCTGCACTCACCACATCCATTGGATAATGCTTCTGGGTACATCTGGTTTAATGCCACAATTCCCTGTGCCAGCTGGCCTGTGTCTGGCAGTGCAATGTTCACGACCCAGGGGGTTTTCTATCTGTGTTGCTGGAGTAAAGCCTACAGCTGTACACCCAATGATAATAGTCTGTTGAGGCTTGCTCCAGATGGCAGCTGAGCACTTGATGAGCCCTTCACATCTGAAAAGGCTGAAAAAAAATGAGAGAATTGAGCTGAACACAGAGCGCGAAAGCTGTGTTCTCATTGCATTTGCTGCGTGTGTCTTTATACTTGGGGAGAGAATGTAGCTAAACATCCGTGCAGAATGTATTTCCACTGCACTGCTGTATCTCGCCAATCCTCCTTTGACAGCACCCCACAAACATGTCACCTCTACCATCTAGAAGGACAAGGGCAGCAGACACCACACACCAGCACCTGGACGCTCCCCTCAAATCCACACATAAGACCATGCGATATCGGAGCCGAAGTAAGCCATTTGGCCCATTGAGTCTGCGCCGCTGTTCAATCATGGCTGATATGATTCTCATCCCCATTCTCCTGCCTTCTCCCCTTAACCCTTGATCCCCTTATTGACCAAGAACCTATCTATCTCTGTCTTAAAGACACTCAATGACCTGGCCTCCACAGCGCCTCTGTGGCAAAGAGTTCCACAGATTCACCGCCCTCTGGCTGAAGAAATTCCTCCTCATCTCAGTTTTAAAGGAGCATCTCTTCACTCTGAGGATGTGCCCTCGAGTTCTAGCCTGTCCCACAAGTGGAAATATCCTCTCCATATCCACTCTATCTCGACCTCTCAGTATTCTGTGAGTTTCAATTAGATCCCCCCTCATCCTTCTCAACTCCATCAAGAATAGACACAGACTCCTCAACTCCTCATATGACAAACCCTTCATTCCTAACTTGGCTGGGGGGAGGTAGTGGCATAGCTGCATTGTCATTGGACTAGTAATCCAGAGACCCAGGATAATGCTTTGAGACCTGGATTCGAATCCCACCCCTGCAGATGATAAAATTTGAGTTCAATAAAAAATCTAGAATCTGGGCGGCACGGTGGCACAGTGGTTAGCACTGCTGCCTCACAGCTCCAGGGACCCAGGTTCGATTCCAGCCTCGGCTGACTGTCTGTGTGGAGTTTGCACATTCTCTCCGTGTCTGTGTGGGTTTCCTGCCACAGTCCAAAGATGTGTAGGTTAGGTGGATTAGCCATGGTAAATGTGTGGGGTTACAGGGATTGGGCGAGGGCCTGGGTAAGATACTCTGTCAGAGATTGGTGCAGCCTCGATGGTCCGAATGGCCTCTTCTGTGCTGTAGGAATTCTATGATTCTATGAAAAGTCTAATGATGACCATGAAACCATTTTGCCTTATCATAGAATCATAGAATCTCTATAGTGCGGAAGAAGGCCATTCGGCCCATCGAGTCTGCACTGCCTCTCCGGCAGAGTATCTTACCCAGGCCCTCTCCCCCAGCCTATCCCCATAACCCCACACATTTACCATGGCCACAATCCCATTCCAGGCTTATCCTCACAATCCCATTCCAGGCTTATCCTCATAACCCTACTTATTTACCCTACTCACCCCCTGACACGAAGGGGCAATTTAGAATGGCCAATCAACCTAACCTGCACATCTTTGGAGTGTGGGAGGAAACCGGAGCACCCGAAGGAAACCCACGCAGACATGGGGAGAATGTGCAAACTCCACACAGACAGTGACTCAAGCCGGGAATCTAACACGGGTTCATGGCGCTGTGAGGCAGCAGTGCGAACCACTCTGCTACTGTGCCGCCTTATGGGGAAGGAGATCTTCCGTCCTTACCTTGGTTTGGCCCGTATGTAACTCCAGACCCAGTGAGGAACTCCTGCACTGATGTCCTGGAGCTGAGATAATTGACCTCCAACCACCACAACCATCTTTTTTTGTGCTGGGTATGACTCCAGCCAGCAGAGTGCTTTCCCCCTGATTACCATTGACCCAGTTTTGCTCGGATTCCTTGATGCCACACTCCGTCAAATCATAGAATCCTTACAGTGCAGAAGGAAGTCATTTTACCCCATCGAGCCTGCACTGACAACAATCCCACCCAGGTCCTATCCCCGTAACCCCATGTAGTCACCCTGCTAATCCCCCTGACACTAAGGGACGGAGCCAATCAACCTAACCTGCATGTCTTTAAACTGTGGGAGGAAACCGGAGCACCCGGAGGAAACCCACGCAGACACGGGGGGAACGTGCACTCTCCACACAGACAGTGACCCAAGCTGGGAATTGAACACGGGTCCCTGGTGCTGTGAGGCTGCAGTGCTAACCACTGTGCCACTGTGCCGCCCACTTGTACTTTTACAACAATTTGTGATAGGTTCATGGAAACATTACAAATAATAGATTTTAATTAATTTAAATATTATTAGCACCCATGCTGGGATTTGAACCCCTGTGCCCAGAGCATTAGCCCAGGCCTCTGGATTACGAGTCCAGTGACATTACCATACACCACCATCTCCCTCTGCTGACAACAATGCAGAGGAATTAAACACTGCTCTTGCATTGGCCAAGAATCGAACTGGAGCCTCCCACGTGGCAGGTGAGAATTCTAACACTCAACCACCAATGCTGCTGCCTTGATGACAAGAGCACTCACTCTCATCTCACCTCTGGCATTCAGATAGTATGTTCATGTTTGTACCAAGGCTGTAATGAGGTCAGGAGCTGAGTGATCCTGACGGAATCCAGCCTGGGTGTCACTGAGCAGATTATTGCTGATTACATGCTTCTTGAGGGCACTGTTGATGACCCCTTCCATCACTTTGCTGGAGGTGTAGGTACTGCGTGTACCAACACCACATGGGGTGCAGCAATTCAAGCAGGAAGCTCACCACCACCTTCTCAAGGGCAATTAGGGACAAGCAAAAAAAATGCCGTCCTAACCAATAACACCCACATGTCAACAAAAGAATGTTAAAAATGCACCGTGGCATTGCCTGGGCACAGGTGTCAGTTTCAATGTCTGCTCAGGATGGCAATCCCTGCCATAGCCCTGGTGCATGGTGGTCACATGCAGGAATTGTTGGAAAACCAGGTTCATAAAAACTTTCCTAGTCAGTAGCAGTGGGTCTGGAGTGGCAAACAGAGGTGTGGCGAAGAATGCATGATTTGACAGTGATTTGATTTTATTTGATTTGATTTGATTCATTATTGTCACATGTGCTGGGATACAGTGAAAAGTATTGTTTCTTGCATGCTATACAGACAAAGCATACTGTTTATAGAGTACATAGAAGAGAAGGAAATGAGAGAGTGCAGAATGTAGTGTTACAGTCATAGCTAGGGTGTAGAGAAAGATCAACTGAATATAAGGTAGATCCATTCAAAAGTCTGATGGCAGCAGGGAAGAAGCTGTTCTTGAGTCGGTTGGTACGTGATCTCAGACTTTTGTATCTTTTTCCCGATGGAAGAAGGTGGAAGAAATAAGGTCCGGGGTGCGTGGGGTTCCTTGATTATGGTGGCTTCTTTTCCAAAGCAGCGGGAAACGTAGATGGAGTCAACGTATGGTTTGCGTGATGGACTGTGCTATGTTCACAACCCTTTGTAGTTTCTTGCGGTCTTGGTCAAAACACATCTATCTTGCCAAAACTGTTCAAGATCTTATAAACTTCAATCAACCCTCACTCTTCTCAACTCCAGTGGAAACAAGCCCAGTCAGTCCAATCTTTCCTCTTTAGACAACCCGTTCATTCCAGGTATCAATCTAGTAAACCTGCCCTGGACCACTTCTAACACATTTACATCCTTCCTTAAATAAAGAGACCAAATCTGCACACAGCATTCAAGATGTGTTCTCACCAATTCCCTGTATAACTGAAGCATAACATTCTTATTTTTATGTTCAATTCCTCTCATAATAAACGGCACTTATTGATGTTGTATCTGCATACTAACTTTGTGTGACTCATGCACTAGAACACCTAGATCCCTCTGCACCTCAGCAATCGATCTCCATTTAAATAACACTCTTTTTTTATTCTTCCTGCCAAAGTGAACAACTTCCCATTTTCCCACATTATACTCCATCTGCCAGACTTTGCCCACTCACTCAACCTGTCTATATCCACCTACAACCTCCTTATGACCTCTTCACAACATACCTTCCTACCTATCTTTGTGTCATCTGGAAATTTAACTATCATGCCTTCGCTCCCCTCATCTAAGCCACTGGTATAAATTGCAGGAAGAAAATGGCAACGCAAAATTGTAGCCATCACCTGCTTAGGAGATATTAAAGGTGAATTTGAGATGGCCACTCATTGTGTTATCAAAGTAAATGAAGAAAAGTTTCAAGTGCCCTACGACAGATTACCTTTTACTGGAAACTTATTCTGGACACCCACTGCCAGCCCTTCTGGACTGAAATAGAATATAAAAATCAGATGGAACAATTGACTATAATTGAAGATAATGGGGAAATATCCTTCACCAATAGCCTGGGTTTGGTTTAAGATGTCTGAATTTAAACTGGACCAAAAGATTAGCATTCAAAGACTACTTACTCATGAAAGATCACAAGTCCTCGTCCCATTTGAGGCTCGGGGTAAAGGATAACCAGATACACTTTAATGCAGGAGGTAAAGCCACATTTAATTCAAGTGCATGGAAATTGTTCAATCCAGGTAGCAAGATTCCAATTTAATTGGGAAAGTGTTCTTACTTGCCAGCCCCTAACTCGTCAACACATAGAAACCACCTGGTTTGCCAGCTATTGGCAAAGTAACCAGACCAGGCTAGGGTCGTGAATGTAGCCCAGACCATCACGCAAACCAGCCTCCCATCCATTGACTCCATCTACACTTCCCGTTGCCTCGGAAAAGCAGCCAGCATAATCAAGGACCATGCACTCCGGACATTCTCACTTCCCCCTTCTTCCATCACGAAAAAGATACAAAAATCTGAGATCATGTACCAACTGATTCAAGAACAGCTTCTTCCCTGCTGCCATCAGACATTTGAGTGGACCTACCTTATATTAAGTTGTTCTTTCTCTACACCCAAGCTATGACTGTAACACTACATTCTGCACCCTCTTTCCTTCTCCCATATGTACTCTATGAACAGTATGCTTTGTCTGTACAGCACGTAAGAAACAATATTTTTCACTGTATCCTAATACATGTGACGATAATAAATCAAATCAAATCAAATTAAAAAGTTCCTTGAAGCCAATTCAAATGTTCTGAGACTCATACTTCATTATCCAGTCGAATGTTGAAAGGCAGATGCACAGTGAACAAAAAGGAGTTCCGCATCATCTCCAAACACATGTTCAAGTTCTGTACACATTGAAGGACACTTGGAGAGCTCAGCTGATCTTCAAATTGGCCCACGGGATCTTCAATGTCCACCCAAGTGGACAGGACTTCAGCTGGATGTTACATCCCCAGGTTGGCCCTTCTGATGCTGTTCTTCCATTCCTTCACTGAGGTGTTACATAGAAACATAGAAACTAGACAGGATGTGAAGAGTGGAGTGCCAGAGGGATCAGTGCTGGGGCCCCAACTATTTACAATTTACATCAATGACTTGGATGACGGGACTGAATATGTGCTTGCTAAGTTTGCTGATGACACAAACAACAATAGGAAAGTAAGCTCTGAAGAAACATAGAAACTAGAAGCAGGAGTAGGCCATTTGGCCCTTTGAGCCTGCTTCACCGTTCATTGTGATCATGGCTGATCATCAAATTCAATGTCCCGATTTCCCCCTTCTTCCCATATCCCTTGATCCCTTTCGCCCCAAGAGCTATATCTAATTTCTTCTTGAAATCAGACAATGGTTTGGCCTCAACCACTTTCTGTAGTCGTGAATTCCACACATTCACCACTCTCTGGGTGAAGAAATTTCTCCTCACCTCAGTTCTAGAAGGTTTACCCCTTACCCTCAAACTATGACCCCTAGTTCTGGACTCCCCCAACATTGGGAACATTCTTTCTGAATCTACTCTGTCTAACCCTGTTAGAATTTTATAAGTTTCTATGAGATCCCCTCTCACTTCTCTAAACTCCAGTGAATATAACCCTAACCAACTTAGTCGCTCCTCATATGACAGACCTGCCATCCCAGATAAACCTTCGCTGTACTCCCTCCCTAACAAGGGTTGCCCTGGATCAAGTGCAGAATTCTTTAAATGGATACTTTAATGTGGTGAAGTGGAGGTCCAAATGGTGCCATTGAGCCAAGGCTAACACTAGGTTTGTGGAAATTAAGTTATGACAAACAATTCTGTTAAGTAATGGACAATGATTATTAGCCTACTAGGCCTTCAGTGAGGCCAGCGTTTCCGTATTCAGGATAAGAGACTAATCCAACCTTACGCCAGTTTCATAAACATTGCATTCCAGGCTAGGACACAGGATGAAATGAAGGACAAGTCGCCTTGACAGTTACCAAATAACAAGATATGATGCTAATGAAGGAGGCGGTTTTCAATGGATAAGAAAGGGCAAAATGCTATGCTATGATTGGTGGATTATGTATGCAAATGAAGGATTAGAAAGTTGCTTGTTTCTCATTTGCTGTAATTAACTATAAGTGCTAATTATCTGTATGAATCAACAGAGTACCATCGTGAAATTCACTGAGTCTGTTCTCCCTGCTAGCAGGTTAATAAAAAAACTTGAAAGATTTGAGTACTCACCGTGCATTATTTGGGTTAATCCTCAACAGTTTCTGACACGTTCTTTTCTCTCAAACATTAGCTTGCCAATGAATTTTGGTTTGGACACCATTTTAGACAACAATGGACAGCAGCCAGGCTCATTAACAAAGGTCAATATACTCATTTGTGGTCATTATGGTGGTTTGTTCACAGAATTTTATCTCCACTGGACGCTTTAAGTTACCGCAGATGGTAAATTACTATGTGGGAACATGGGACAGCGCTGTTGCCATGGTTCAGCAGTTCATCTCCATATTCACAGTTTGCACAGGCTGCCAAAGGTATTTAAATAGACTGATACAGCAGACCTCCCACAAGATCCTTCCGTCTAATGCTTCAGCGCTGCGAGTGTTTACTCTGACCTTTTATATTCCTATTTTCCCTCTTTGTTTTCAGGGTAATTAATTTCAGTGTTTCAGTAAAATGCATGTCTGTATTCCATGTGATTTCTCTCCTGCGTCCTCGGATTTTGTATTTTCTCTTTGATCCTGAATACAATGATCGTATTCCTACAGGGAAAAATCCTCATGTCCAAGCAAAACACTGAACCGGGATTGAATATATTAAGACTGGCACAGATGGAAGAGAGAGAACATTCTTTTCAATTATTCACATTCCTGGCTGATGCAAATTGTGTTAAACTGAATGCAAATTCATTGTATCGTGTACTGACCATTGAATGTCAGCAATTAATCTCAAATTATTTCTTTTAAAAATTTTGCAGTAAAGATGTCATAGCCTTTAATCTTTTTGTGTGAATGTATTAGTGACCCGCAGAGCACCAATGCAGACAGGTCATGAATTAAATAGACCCCGAACTGAATTAAACTACCTCTTAAATGTATTCATCCAGAGATGTGACATTTGGATCTGTAGTGCCGCTGGGAGACAAGGCGATAGAAGATGGAGGTCCCCTGTGTAGGCAGCATTGTCTCTTCAGCCATGCACCCTCCACTTTGACCCTCTTCATCTTCCACAGCGCATCATTTACTGAGTTATTCGACATTTCCCGTTCTTCCTAGTTCCATCTGTCTGGCTCCTCAGCCCCTTCCTTTTGTCGACCTAGCTAATTGTGCTCCCTACATTGATATGGGCTCAAATTTTCCTTAGCCATAACTTGGCAAGATCACAGGAACACCTTGATCTTTGACCTCTCTTATTCAATTCTTTCAATCTCTCTCTTTCCCTCACCCTTCTCTCACCCAATTGGTCTCTCTATCCAATGATGTCTATGTCAGACTATAATCTCTGTTTCTTTCTGCCTTCTTCATATTTCTCCTATTTGACTAGTTGTCTGGTCACAAGGGGAGGCAATGGCCTAGTGGTATTATCGCTAGACTATTGATCCAGAAACTCAGCTAATGTTCTGGGGGACCCAGGTTCGAATCCCGCCATGACAAATGGTGGAATTTGAATTCAATAAAAATAAATATCTGGAATTAAGAATCTACTGATGACCATGAAACCATTGTCGATTGTTGGAAAAACCCATCTGGTTCACTAATGTCCTTTAGGGAAGGAAGTAAGGAAGTCCTTACCTGGTCTGGCCCACATGTGACTCCAGAGCCACAGCAATGTGGTTGACTCTTAACTGCCCTTGGGCAACTGTGGATGGGCAATGCTGGCCAGCCAGCGATGCCCACATTCATAAAGTAATTGGGGTTGACAACACAAAAAAGGCCCTTCGGTCCATCATGTCTGTGACAGTCAAAAACATCCAACTAACTATCCTAATCCCATTTTCCAGTACTTGGCCCATAGCCTTGGCATTGCAAGAGCACATCTAAATACTTCTTAATTGTTATGATGGTCTCTGTCTCCACTACCCTTTCGGACAGTGAGTTCCAGACTCCCACCACCCTCTGGGTGGAAAGGTTTTTCCTCAAATCCCCTCTAAACTTCCTGCTCCTTACTTTAAATCTATGCTCCCAGGTCATTGATCCCTCCATAAGAAGTCTCACAACACCAGGTTAAAGTCCAAACAGGTTTATTTGGTAGCACGAGCTACTAGCTTTCAGAGCGCTGTTCCTTCATCAGGTGAGTGGGAATGCTGTTCACAAACAGGGCATATAAAGACACAACCTCAATTTACAAAATAATGGTTGGAATGCAAGTCTTTACAGGAATCAAGTCTTAAAGATACAGACAATGTGAGTGGAGAGAGGGTTAAGCACAAGTTAAAGAGATGTGTATTGTCTCCAGCCAGGACAGTTAGTGAGATTTTGCAAGCCCAGGCAAGTCATGGGTGTTACAGATAGTGTGACATGAACCCAAGATCCCGGTTGAGGCCATCCTCATGTGGGCGGAACTTGGCTATCAGTTTCTGCTCAGCGATTCTGCGTTGTCGTGTGTCGTGAAGGCCGCCTTGGAGAACACTTACCTGAAGATCAGAGGCTGCATGCCCGTGACTTCTGAAGTGTTCCCCAACAGGAAGAGAACACTCTTGCCTGGTGATCGTCGAGCGGTGTTCAGTCATCTGTTGTCGTAGTGTCTCCCCAATGTACCATGCCTTGGGACATCCTTTCCTGCAGCGTATCAGGTAGACAATGTTGGCTGAGTTGCAAGTTTATGTACCATATACCTGGTGGATGGTGTTCTCACGTGAGATGCTGGCATTCATGTCGATGATCCGGCACATCTTGCAAAGGTTGCTGTGGCAGAGTTGTGTGGTGTCGTGGTCACTGTTCTCCTGAAGGCTGGGTAGTTTGCTGCGGACAATGGTCTGTTTGAGGTTGTGCGGTTGTTTGAAGGCAAGAAGTGGGGATGTGGGGGTGGCCTTGGTGAGATGTTCATCTTCATCGATGACATGAAGGCTCCGGAGAAGATGTCGTAGCTTCTCCGCTCCGGACGACGAAAGGTACTCTGTCCGCCATGTCCCGTAAGGTCTCCAGATGCAATTTTACAACTCATCCGCTTCACCCTGGACCACAACGTCTTCACCTTCAACAACCAGTTCTTCATCCAGACACATGGAACAGCCATGGGGACCAAATTCGCACCTCAATATGCCAACATCTTCATGCACAGGTTCGAACAAGACCTCTTCACCGCACAGGACCTTCAACCGATGCTATACACTAGATACATCGATGACATTTTCTTACTTTGGACTCATGGTGAGCAATCACTGAAACAACTATATGATGACATCATCAAGTCCCATCACACCATCAGACTCACCATGGACTACTCTCCGGAATAGGTTGCATTCTTGGACACATGCATCTCCATCAAGGATGGTCACCTCAGCACTTCACTGTACCGCAAGCCCACGGATAACCTCACGATGCTCCACTTCTCCAGCTTCCACCCTAAACACGTTAAAGAAGCCATCCCGTACGGACAAGCCCTCCATATACACAGGATCTGCTCGGATGAGGAGGATCACAACAGACACCTCCAGACGCTGAAAGATGCCCTCATAAGAACAGGATATGGCACTCGACTCATCAATCGATAGTTCCGATGCGCCACAGCGACAAACCACACTGGCCTCCTCAGAAGACAAACTCGGAACACGGCGGACAGAGTACCCTTCATCGTCCAGTACTTCCCCGGAGCGGAGAAGCTACGACATCTTCTCCAGAGCCTTCAACATGTCACTGATGAAGACGAACATCTCGCCAAGGCGATCCCCACATCCCCACTTCTTGCCTTCAAACAACCGCACAACCTCAAACAAACCATTGTCCACAGCAAACTACACAGCCTTCAGAACAGTGACCACGACACCACACAACCCTGCCACAGCAACCTCTGCAAGACGTGCCGGATCATCGACACGAATGCCATCAACTCACATGAGAACACCATCCACCAGGTACACGGTACATACTCTTGCAACTCAGCCAACATTGTCTATCTGATACACTGCAGGAAAGGATGTTCCAAGGCATGGTACATTGGGGAGACGCTACGACAACAAATGAATGAACACCGCTCGACAATCACCAGGCAGGAGTGTTCTCTTCCTGTCAGGGAATACTTCAGAAGTCACGGGCATTCGGCCTCTGATCTTCGGGTAAGCGTTCTCCAAGGCGGCCTTCATGACACACGACAACACAGAATCGCTGAGCAGAAACTGATAGCCAAGTTCCACACACATGAGGACGGCCTCAACCGGGATCTTGGGTTCATGTCACACTATCTGTAACCCCCACGACTTACCTGGGCTTGCAAAATCTCACTAACTGTCCTGGCTGGAGACAATACACATCTCTTTAACCTGTGCTTAACCCTCTCTCCATTCACATTTAAGACTTGATTACCTGAAAAGACTCGCATTCCAACCCTTATTTTGTAAATTGAGTTTGTGTCTTTATATGCCCTGTTTGTGAACAGGCCTCCCATTCACTTGATGAAGGAGCAGTGCTCTGAAAGCTTGTGGCGTGTGCTACCAAATAAACCTGTTGGACTTTAACCTGGTGTTGTGAGGGTTCTTACTGTGTTGACCCCAGTCCAACGCCGGCATCTCCACATCATTGATCCCTCCACCAAGGGGAAATGTTTCTTCCTGTATACGCTATCTATGACCCTCATAATATTATACATCTCAGTCATGTTCCCCTTCAGTCTCCTCTGCTCCAAGGAAAATAACCCCTATCTACTTAATCTCCCTTTGTAATTAAAACTCTCTCTCATAAAGGAATAAGAAAAACAATTGAGGTGTTCCTGCTACATTCCTAAGTTATGACTGAGGAACATCTTCGTCTGTGTCAATACACAAGAATAGGTTAGATAGGTATCTGAAGTTTAGGAAAATAAAATGATTCGGAAAATCGGACAGGCAAACGGATTTGTGCTAATTCTTGTGCAGGGGATAAATACAGGGTGGGTCAGATAGCAGCTGCCCATATTGTAACGCCAAATTAACTTCATGAAATGTACACGGTACTAAATTCAAGCTAACATAAATATGTTAATACATTATAGAAAAAGACTCACTTCTATCTCACATCCTATCACAAGACATTTGATTTTGCCTGTACTCCCAGTTAATAGAACCATAGAATCCCCACTGTGCAGAAGGACACTACTTGGCCCATCAATGCTGCACTGACCCTTTGGAAGGGCACATTATCCAGGCCCGCACCGCCGCCCCTATTCCCGGAACCCTGCACATTTACCATGGCCAATCCACCTAACCTGTACATCTTTGTCTGTGGGAGGAAACCGGAGCACCTGGAAGAAACTAACGCAGACACAGGGAGATGTGCAAACTCCACACAGACAGTCACTTAACGCCGGAATCGAACCAGGTCCCTGTCACTGTGAGGCATTAGTGCAAACCACTGTGCCACCGTGCCGCCCTTAGAGTGAATAATCACTTCTCACTTCATTGAACCCTTGCATCTATATAATGTGTGCAGTGTGAATGTCTCCATACTCAGGACTTTTTCTCTACGTTAGCAGAAGTGAGATAATTGACAATAAAAAAGATTGTTGCAGAAGTTTAAAATTCTGATGATGGCCTCCTAGTGGGAGCATGTGTTAAAACTCACTCAAAGATCACGAGTTAATGCCTAACACACCAAAGAGCCTCTGAGTTGCACCTCTGCTACTTCCCAGGTACCTGCTGCCTCACACCTTGATCAGGAGCCGAGCTGAGAATGTTAATTAGAACAGACTATATGCATTCTGCACACTGTTTCTGGGATGAGACACGAGCACACAGATATTATTTAGAGATGAGACAGAACTGTCTGTTCCAATTATTTATGTATTCCTGCCATGGCAGCTATTATTCCTTCCAACTCAGTTGATATGTAATCGTGGTGGATGAAATTGGAGATAGTGGTGCAAATTAGTTTTTTTTTATTCAGCTGTGGGGCATGGGCGTCACTGGCTGGCCAGCATTTATTACCCATCTCTAGTTGAGAGTCAACCACATTGCCGTGGCTGTGGAGTTACATGTAGGCCAGACCAGGTAAGGATGGCAGATTTCCTTCCCTAAAGGACATTAATGAACCAGATGGGTTTTTCCGACAATCGACAATGGTTTCATGGTTATCAATAGATTCTTAATGCCAGATTTTTTTTAATTGAATTCAGCTGCCGGGGTGGAATTCAAACCTGGGTCAGAACTTCAGCTTAGTTTCTGGATTAATAGTCCAGCATTAATACTACTAGGCCTCCCCATATGTACACTGGTAGATTACCTTATTCTTCTTATGATTATAAATGAAGGAAATATTTCACAGTCTTTATGAGATAAGCTCATTTTGTTTGTTCTTGGGATGTGGGTGACGCTAACCAGGCCAGTTTTCATTCTCATTGTTGATTGCCCTTGAGAAAGTGGTGGTGGGCATCTATTACTTAAGTGGAAATGGTCGAGATCTTCAATTTTTTAGGTGTCCAAATCACCAACAACCTGCCTTGGTCCCTCCAGGCCGACGCTATAGTTAAAAAAGCCCACCAACGCCTCTACATTCTCAGGAGGCTACGGAAATTTGGCACGTCCGCTATGACTCTCACCAACTTTTACATATGCACCATAGAAAGTATCTTTTCCAGATGTATCACAGCTTGGTATGGCTCCTGCTCTGTCCAAGACCGCAAGAAACTGCAAAGGGTTCTGAATGAAGCCCAGTCTATCATCCAAACCAGCCTCCCATTCATTGGGTCCAATTTTACTATTGTGTTGCTCCTGTTTTTCGGTGCGAAAACTTGGTAAAATCGGGCGGGTAGCACGATCCGCACCCACCTCCGCGCCGGTTCCCCCTTTACTAAGGCCCGAAAATGGCTGCGATTGGGACATAGAACATTGAACATTACAACGCAGTACAGGCCCTTCGGCCCTCGATGTTGCGCCGACCAGTGAAACCAATCTAAAGCCCATCTAACCTACACTATTCCAATATCATCCATATGTTTATCCAATGACCATTTAAATGCCCTTAATGTTGGCGAGTCCACTACTGCCAACCACGCCGGAAACAGGCGCGACGGCCATTTAAATGCACTTGCACATATTTAAATTGGCTTAATGGGCTTCACGCCCAACTTTACTGGCACTTCCCCCTTTACCACCACGTTCGCCCATCCAGAATCGGCGCGAAACAGACATGCCTCATATAAGTCCGATTAGGGCGCTCCAGTTAGTGGGGGGATAAGTGTCTAGCATCCGAAGGCTCTCTGCTTGAGATCAGTGAAGGTGGGGAGTGTCTGCTGTCACTCTGCCTGAGATCAGTGGGGGTGAAAGGGGGTCCACTGCCACTCTGCGTGAGATCAGCGGGGGGAAAGGGGGGTTTGCTGCTATTCTGCTTGAGATCGGTGGGGGGGGCAAGGGGGGCCCGCTGCCACTCTGCCTGAGATCAGTGGGGGGAAAGGGGTGGAAGGGGCCTGCGATTGGTCTGGGTGGCGGGAGGTGGGGGGATAAGGGGGTCACTAATGCTGTGGGGGTGGGGCAATGTCTGTGGGGACGAGGGGGAGGTATTATCCGGAGGCATTATCCGGCCCAGGAAGAATGTGGCAGTTGAACAGCATTCCATCATTATTTTTCTGTGCATGCGCAGTTGGAAGTGCTGATCGGAGCTGCAGGATTTCGGGTGTGTTAACCCCCAGCCACAGGCTTGTGCAGCACAATTCGGGCTCGCTGATATTTTTTCAGACAGTGCGCCTGAGAACGGGTCTAAAAGTCAGATCTGGAACACTCCCAGTTTCAAGTTCGCCCAGCACTTAGAACCAGAATGGTAATATAGGGCCATTGACTCTGTCCACACTTCCCGCTGCCTCGGAAAAGCAGACAGCGTAATCAAGGACCCCACTCACTCTGGACACATTCTCTTCCACCTTCTTCCACCAGGAAAAAGATACAAAAGTCCGAGGTCACATACCAACAAACTCAAGTACAGCTTCTTACCTGCTGCCTTGAATGGACCTATCTTATATTAAGTTCATCTTTATCTGCACCCTAGCTGTGACTGTAACACTATACTCTGCACCCTCTCCTTAACTTCTGCTCTATGAACGGTATGCTTTGTCTGTATTGTGCGCAAGAATCAGTACTTTTTACTATATCCCAATCCATGTGGCAATAATAAATCAAATCAAATCAAATCTGCACATTCCTACGTATATTGGGCTTCGAGCTTGGATCTTGTTCATTTGCGGCAGTGATGTCAAGCACAGCAGCAGTGGTTAAAGAGGTGCTGCTGCTATTTAAAGGAAAGCAGCATTTCCTTTGAGAGAGGATTATTATCACTGGAGATATTTGCCTTTGAAATGCTTCTGGACTTGGTATAGTGATGGACAGGTGCTGTCTTTGGGGCTAAGGTGTGCACACCTCCCTGTCAAATGGCCACAATGCTTGATGGTGGATGGGAAAAAGAGTAAATTATTTCTCCAACAAAATCCAGAAGCATGTCAGCTTCAAAAAAGATTGGCAAGGCGTATTTATCCAATATTTATTACATGATGTATTTGGCTGAAGGACACAGAAAGGGAGATTTTCTGAGTTTGCACAGGTAGAGGAAGTCTTGATCACTAGCTGTGCCAATCGATAAATGGATGTCATCCCTATATCTTTTGAGGAAAGAAATTCCCAAAGTTGTCAAGGTGAATGCATCAATGTAAGGGGCTTTTAAAAAAATTCTGACATTGCTTGGAGTGATACAGCAGCGTAAAGTTGAAGGCTGTGGTAACCTTTGTAGGGCCTTGGAGGAAGACATTGATGGCCTCCTCCATGCACAGTCCAAGAGCTCCCATTGGCTCAGGGAACTCTGCCAGATGTCCACACACCTTCTGCTGATTGGGTAAATACTCTTCCCAAATAGGTGACTCCTGAGACTTCACATTCTCGTCCCCAGGCGCACCATCGTAACTTCCGTCCCTCCTCTGAGGGGGGACTGTACAGGGATCTCTCTGACCCTGACGTCCCCTCCTACACTCTGGTGTAGTGGCCTTCACCCTGTGCCACTGACTCTACATATGCACTGCATCCCTCCAAAGTGCTGGTTTCTGAGCTGGCAAAGTGTCGGGTAGTCTGACATGACACTGTCCCCTTGGACATCTCTTCCTCTTTTTGATGCCTAAGGGATGATCTGTCTTGGGGGTGAGGGAATCAGGGATAGGACTTGTGTGAGACACAAAGAGTCACTTATGTGTACCCCTTCTCATGGCTGATGTACACCACTGCAGTAACTCTGTTTCCGTTGCCCTTATGACACAACCACATTCTTATCATAGAATCCCTACAGTACAGAAAGAGGCCATTCGGCCCATCGAGCCTGCACCAACAACAATCCCACCAGGTGTCTCTCTGTGTGTCTGTCTGCCTGTCTAGAGGTGTATGCCTATGGGGATTTCCTTTAATTATATACCATGCTGGCTCACTGTGTACCTGAATACAATGTACACACGGAGCAATCTTTCCAATTGTTCAACTCCCTCAAAATCAACATTAGCAGTTCCAAAAAATGTATCACAATTGTCATGACCCCCAGTGTGAATCTCCTTGACACTGATGCTCCTGGACAAGATTTCACTTTCTAAATCTTTTACTGTAACAAACCAACTAAAATCACCATGGTTTAAATATCAATTGACAGGATTTTTCAAATAAAAAAGATACATTTGCACCTTAAATTGTTGATCAAACAAACTTGCACCTCACATAGTTGCAAACATTCACATTACTTCGTACACAAATGTGCTTCCACGCACAATCTCAGTCTTTCCAACTCAACCTTCATTTTGTAAAATCTCTCCTTCCCAACCAATTGTTGCAGCTCTTGAGTCACATTCACCAGCAACAAGATTTCATCCAATATTCCCGACATTGTTATCACCAACAAGGTACAGATCTGCGAACCCTCTCTCACTTGAGTCTTAGCAATCCTGTGGCTGTCGAAGCGACTCGCTTCTCCGACCATCTTTAAACGGTCTGGTGGCCTCGGGCACCAAGACAATAGCACCAATGAGTATTGTTCAATCCACACTCTCTCTCTCTTCCTGTCTTCAGTTTTCTGCCCTTTCCAGCTGTACAACACACACAGTAACACATTCACTGCTCTATTCTCAGAGACCTGCTTTAGTACCAGGATCTACATAAGAACATAAGAACTTGGAGTAGGAGTGGGCCATTCGGCCCCTCGAGCCTACTCTGCCATTCAATAAGATCATGGCTGATCATGTTTATTGTGAAGGGACTGTTTTATACTTCAGCTCTGATTATAGTGCTGACTATCTACAACTGGCAGCCCACATTCGTAAACATGCAAAAGAATAATTGTTCTTAATTATTGGAGTGTTTGTTTTATTTTGAGTTAATGCAGGGTTCTTTTTGGGTTGTCCCCTGGGGTTCCAGAGCAGGGTTTAATTAGACTGCTTGACAAGAAGAGAAACTCATGTAAATAGGCAGAGCTAGGTTTACAGAGAGACAAGCAGGCAGTTGCTGAATGAACTTGAAAGGAGCAGCTTTCTCTTTCTCCCTCACTCTGGAAATTGAAGTATGGGAGCTGCTCGCAAATAGATATTTCTCTCCAGTGGACTGAAAAAGGCAAGATATGTTTTCTCCCTCTCTCTTTCTCCCTGGAGTTCTGCTGTGTGAAAGCAAGTCTTTCTCTGGAGGCTGCTGTCTGTCAGTCAGAACAAGAACAAAGAACAATACAGCACAGGAACAGGCCCTTCGGCCCTCCAAGCCCGCGCCGCTCCCCGGTCCAGGATTGAATCCTGAATCCAGGATCCCCGCCCAATTTTCCAGCCTATCTACATACCAATATCCTATCCACCGAGCTGTCCCTCACAGCTACGATGCTTTGTTCATCACAACCTATTAACTCACCCCCACCCCCCCATTCCAGACCATGTGATCTCCAGGGAGAAGCCAGGTGTTTCTCAGTATCTCTGTCCAGAGGTGTACATCGATGGGAATATTGCTTAAATTGGAACTAATAAAGATAGCTAGCAGTTAAGAATTATATCTTGTTATGTGTAAGTATTTCAATTGGCAAAAGTTATGCTAATTTTTTTTGTTATTGTTAAACTGTATTGTTAAATAAAGTTTGTTTTGATAAAAGCTTCCTAGTGTGTCAATAAAATTACGCCTGGAGTGAAACGCCTTGTGCTCAAACTAATGCCAAAATAGCAAATAGTTGGGGTCTAGTCTAACTTCATAACAAACCTTGGAGTTTCTAATCTGATCCCTAAGATAAGGAAACAATTCAACCCTTTTCAACATAATCCCCCGTCCATGTTGTTCTTAAAGGGACATTGTGAACAAAGAAAATGAAGTTCTTTTTCCCCCTCAGCATGTAGGTCATCACACAATGTTCTCCAGTCCTTAATTTTTCTAACTAAGTGGAAAAGAAAATTCCATGCCCCTCATCGTCATACCTATGCTGTGTGTTGTCCTGAGAAGGACTAACACATGCTCAAATGCAGGCAGCCATTATTGAACTAATTTTATGTATACCTGCCCAACAGAGAGGGCAGCAGAGAGGCCAGTGCTGTATAACCGAATGCCCAGACCTTGCAATATAGCACATTTTCCATCCTTCCTTAAGTTTGACAGCCACTGGCCATCTAGTTCAAGGGATATTGGCCAGACACCTGTGGGACTGTACCCCAACTCCTTCAGCTTGGAAGTGAGGAAGGTGCAGATTGGATTAAAGTTATAAGTTTATTTATTTATTAGGCACAAGTAAGGCTTACACTGCAATAAAGTTACTGTGAAATTTCCCTGGTTGCCACATTCCGGCATCTGTTTGGGTCAATGCACTTAACCAGCATGTCTTTCAGACTGTGGGAGGAAACCAGAGCACCCCGTGAAAATTCCACACAGACAGTGACCCAAGCCGGGAATCAAACCTGGGTCCATGGCACTGTGAAGCAGCAGTGCTAAAAGTGCCACCGTATTGTACTCCTTCGTTGAGGGAAGTGGTGAGAAAAGCATCGATTCATTAAAAGTAAACAAGGGAGGAAGGAAGCAAAGGATTTAGCAATAGGGTGAGATGAAGCAGAGTGGGCCTTGCTCACGTGAAATATAATCACCAACAAAGCCCATTTGATTTGATTTGATTCGATTTATTATTGTCACATGTTTTGGGATACAGTGAAAAGCATTGTTTCTTGCGTGCTATACTGACAAAGCATACCGTTCATAGAGAAGGAAAGGAGAGGATGCAGAATGTAATGTTACACTCATACTTATGGTGTAGAGAAAGATCAACTTAATATAAGGTAAGTCCACTCAAAAGTCTGATGGCAGCAGGGAAGAACTGTTCTTGAGTCAGTTGGTACGTGTCCTCAGACTTTTGTATCTTTTTCCCAATGGAAGAAGGTGGAAGAGAGTGTATCCAGGGTGCGTGGGTCCTTGATTATGCTGGCTGCTTTTCCAAGGCAGCGGGAAGTGTAGACGGAGTCAATGGATGGGAGGTTGGTTTGCCTGATGGACTGGGCTTTGTTCACAACCCTAGCATGGTCTGGTTACTTTGCCAATAGCTGGCAAACCATGTGTTTTCTGCATGATGACTAGTTCGGGGCTGGCAAGTAAGAACACTTCGTTCACGACTCTTTTGTAGTTTCTTGCGGTCTTGTTGATGCGCTACTCAAACACGAGGCCTGAAGCTCAGTAAATGAAAGGCTTTTATTTACTGTAATGAAGCTGCCAGAACTTATATACACGATCCCAGACTGAAGGGGTCCCGGCCAGAGCAGGGACTCTTATACCTCTCCCAGGAGGCGGAGCCTGACTGGGATGTGCCACAACACTACAGTACAAAGGTGTAACAACCCCACCCTAACCCCAACAGCAACAATAGCACAATCCAACAGTAACATATGTACATCCTTGTAGTACTGGCCAGCCCCTGGCTCAGCACTATCCAGTGGGAACCAACGATGGTTCACCACACTTGTGCAGTCTACGTAATTACTCAGCTCAAAGCTCATCTCAGGTTTGTACTGTTGGTGAGGTGAAAATAAATCCAGAGGTTGGCGTTTGTTTCCTTCCTGAGCTTTGTGATAAAAAAATTGAAAGCAGTGATCTTGTGGTCGATGATTGAACTTTGTCAGAGGTGAGCGGCAATCATCGGCAAATGGTAGGCTTTAAAGATGTTGAAGCCCAGTGAATTTTGAAAACATTTCAAAGTTTAACCTATGGAGGTTGTTGATCGAAACCTGTGGGGTGACTAAACCACCATCAACGACATGTTTCCCCGCCCTCCACAACAAGAAAACAATCGATGAAGCTCTGCGTGTTATCTGCTTCATTAAGAAGGATTCACAGATCACTGATGGGTAAGAATTGCCTGAAGCTACAAAACCATCCCGAGATGGCAGGACGAAATCAAACAGAAAATGCTGATAAAAAGGAAAGGTCGCAGCTGAACCGTTAGCTTCCAGATGTTGACCCGCTGCTGTCTCTGGCATTACTTTGGATTTCCAGCACTCATGTCTTTCTGTTTCTCATCTCTATGAGAAAAAGGAGGTTGGCTGGAAGGCAATGGATTTTTGCAGAAATCAATGTCAATCTATGAGCAACAGGGGCACACAACTGCCAATTTACCAACTGACGCAAGAAGCCACATTTTAGATCAACCCCCTCCACTAAACCCCCGGTTGAGAGGCGGAGTAATTGAGGGAATAAATCTTTTGATTGATCGCTCAGAGAGTGAAGTGAGGGCAATTCCAATCACAGATTCTGATTCTCACACTTATTCATGAAGCACTCTTCCCATCTGTAATGTAGCTGTGAGATAAAGTAACATGCTTATAAGGGCAGGTGATGGCCTCGTGGTATTATCACTAGACTATTAATCCAGAAACTCGGCTAATGTTCTGGGGACCCAGGTTCGAATTCCATCACATCAGATAAGACCATAAGATATAGGAGCAGAATTAGGCCATTCGGCCCATCGCCTCTGCTCCGCCATTCAATCATGGCTGATATAATTTTCATCCCCGTTCTGCTGCCTTCTCCCCATAACCCTTGATCCCCTTATTGATCAAGAACCTATCTATTTCTGTATTAAAGACACTCAATGACCTGGCCTCCACAACCCTCTGTGGCAATGAGTTCCACAGATTCACTACCCTCTGGCTGAAGAAATTTCTCCTCATCTCAGTTTTAAAGCAGCGTCCTTTCACTTTGAGGTTTTGCCCTCGAGTTCTCATCTGTGCCTCTAGTGGAAACATCCTCTTCATGTCCACTCTATCGAGGCCTCTCACTATTCTGTAAGTTTCAATTAGATCCCCCCTCAACCTTCCAAACTCCATCGAGTATCGACCCAGACTCTTCACCCACTCCTCATATGACAAACCCTTCATTCCTGGGATCATTCTCGTGAACCTCCTCTGGACCCTTTCCAAGGCCAGCACATCCTTCCTTAGGTATGGGGCCCAAAACTGCTCACCGTATTCCAAATGGGGTCTGACTAGAGCCTTGCACAGCTTCAGCAGTGCATCCCTGCTTTTATATTCTAGCCCTCTAGAAGTGAATGCTAACATTGCATTTGCCTTCCTAACTGCCGACTGAACCTGCATGTTAACCTTAAGAGAGTCCTGAACCAGGACTCCCAAGTCCCCTTGTGCTTCAGATTTCCAAAGCATTTTCCCATTTAGAAAATAGTCTACACCTCTATTCTTCCTACCAAAGTGCATAACCTCACACTTTCCCACATTGTATTCCATCTGCCACTTATTTGCCCATTCTCCGAGTCTGTCTAAGTCATTCTGCAGCCTCCCCACTTCCTCAACACTACCTGCCCCTCTACATATCTGTGCTTCATCTGCAAATTTAGCAACCATGCCCTCAGTTCCATCTTCTAGATCATTAATGCATATTGTGAAAAGTTGTGGTCCCAACACTGACCCTTGTGGAACACTACAGTCACCGGTTGCCATCCTGAAAAGGGCCCCCTTATCCCCACTCTCTGCATTCTGTCTGTCAGACAATCTTCTATCCATGCCAGTACCTTGCCTCTAACACCATTGGCTCTTAGTTTATTTAGCAGCCTCCTGTAAGGCACCTTGTCAAAGGTTTTCTGGAAATCCAAATAAATCACGTCCACTGGCTCTCCTTTGTCTGATTTCTTTGTTACTTCCTCAAAGAATTCTAACAGATTTGTCAGACATGACCTCCCTTTGACGAAGCCGTGCTGACTCAGCCCTATTTAACCATGCATTTCCAAGTACTCCACAATTTCATCCTTAATAATGGACTCCAAGATCTTTCCCATGACAGAGGTCAGGCTAACTGGCCTAAAATTTCTCATCTTCTGCCTCCCTCCCTTTTTAAAGAAGGATGTTACTTAGCCTTTTTCCAGTCCTCTGGGACCTTCCCTGACTCCAGTGATTCTTGAAAGATCACCACCAATACCACCACAATCTCCTCAGCTTTCTCCTTCAGAATCCTGGTGTGTAGTCCATCCGGTCCGGGTGATTCATCCATCTTCAGACCTTTCAGCTTCCGAGTGATGACCACATTTACCTCTGCCCCCTGACTCTCTTGAAGTTCCGGCATGTTGCTGGTGACTTCCACCAAAAAGACTGATACAAAGTACCCTTTCATTTCCCCCATTACTACTTCTCCAGCCTCATTTTCCAGCGGTCCAATGTCCATTCTTACCTTTAATATATCTAAAAAAACTCTTGCAATCTTCTTCTAGCTAGCTTACCTTCATATTTCATTTCTCCACCCTTCTTGTTTTTTTAGTTGCCCTCTGCTTGCTTTTAAAGGCTTCCCAATCCTCTGGCTTCCCACTATTCCTTGCCTCATGGTATGCTCTTTCCTTTTCTTTTATGCTATCCCTGACTTCCCTTGTCAGCCATGGTTGCCGCGTCCTCTCCTTATCATGCTTCCTCTTCCTTGGAATGAATTTATGTTATGCCTTCTGAATTATCTCCCAAAACTCCTGCTACTGTTGTTCCACAGTCTTTCCTGCTAGACTCCCTTTCCAATCAAATCTGGCCAGCTCCTCCCTCATGGCCTTGTAGATTCGTTTATTCAATTGTAGCACTGTTATATCTGATTCCAACGTCTCCCTCTCAAACTGCAAGGTGAATTCTATCATATTGTGGTCACTGCCCTTTAGGGGTTCCTTCACCTTAAGTTCCCTGATCAAGTCTGCCTCATTTCACATGATGTGGAGATGCCGGCGTTGGACTGGGGTGAACACAGTAAGAGTTTTAACAACACCAGGTTAAAGTCCAACAGGTTTATTTGGTAGCAAACGCCATTAGCTTTCGGAAGGAGCAGCGCTCCGAAAGCTAATGGTGTTTGCTACCAAATAAACCTGTTGGACTTTAACCTGGTGTTGTTAAAACTCTTACTGTGTTCATTACACATCACCAGATGCAGAATTGCCTGTTCCCTAGTGGACTGTAGCACAAGCTGCTCCAAAAAACCATCCTGTAGACATTCCACAAATTCTTTATCTCGGGATCCACTACCAACTTGATTTTCCCAGTCCACCTGCATGTTGAAATCCCCCATGATTACTGTAACATTGCCTTTCTTACATGCCTTTTCTATCTCCTGATTTATTTTCTGTCCGACATCCTGACTACTGCGAGGGGGCCTGTATGTAACTCCCATCAGGATCTTTTTCCCTTTGCGATTCCTCAACTCTACCCACACAGATTCTATGCCATCCGAGCCTATATCACTTCTTGCTAATGATTTCATTTTGTTTCTTACCAACAAGGCAACCCTGCCTCCTCTACCCATCTGCCTGTCCTTTCGATAGGACACATATCCTTGGATATTCAGATAGCATCTCTGATCCCCTTGCAGCCACATCTCTGTGATGCCCACAACATCGTACCCTCCAATTACAATGTGTGCTTCCAGCTCACTACCCGTTTTCGAAACCCCCAACAAACATGAATACTTTAAGTTCCATTTGCAATGGTGTTTTTTTCAGTGCAGATCCACCAACGTGACAAAGTCAATTACCCTCAGAATAAACTCAGAATGAGAACTCCAAACTCTCTCCAATTCCTCAAGTTTATTGCCAGCAACAAAAATCACACGGACTTCTGTTTCTAGTTGAGATCCTGTACTGTTTCATTGTGTGACCTATTCAATTCAAGCTACATTTCTGTCGCAATTACATCTAGACAATCTCCCTCTGTCGAAGGCTCTTCCTCCAGTACCTCATTGCTTCCTGAAACTGAAGTCGTTTGTGTGTTTTCTTATTCTCCATTCTTTCAGCTACATGAATCCTGTTTCATCATCCTGAATATTTACCCACTATTTAACCTTGTCAGCAGTGTTTCCTGCACAGTTGGTGTATCCCTCTCTTCATTGAACCTCTCCAGAATATATATGTCATCCGATTACTCACTCTGGTCTGGGCAATTGGTTTTTGGATGCAGTAGCTCTGTCCTGGATCGTTCACAAGATGATGAGTGGCAAGGACAGAGTGGATAATCAGATGCTCTTTTTGAGGGTAGAAAAGTCAAGTACTCAGGGACATAGGTTTAAGGTGCGTGGGGAAAAGTTTAGAGGAGATGTGCAAGGCAAGTTTTTATACAGAAGGTAGCGAATGTCTGGAATGCGCTGTCCAGAGAGGTGGTGTGAGCAGGTACAACAGCGGCATTTAAGGGGCATCTAGACAATTACATGAATAGAATGGGAATGGATGGATACAGACTCTGTAAGTGCATACGGTTTTGGTTTAGGCAGGCATCATGATTGGTGCAGGCTTGGAAGGGCCTGTTCATAAGTTCATAAGTTCATTAGATATAGGAGCAGATTTAGGCCATTCAGCCCATCGAGTCTGCTCCGCCATTCGATCATGGCTGATATGCTCCTCATCCCCATTTTCCTCCTTAAATTTACTCACTGTCCCAGCGTCCACCGCACTTTGGGGTCGTGAATTCCACAGATTCACAACCCTTTGGGAGAAATAGTTTCTCCCCAACTCTGTTTTAAATTTGCTACCCCTTATCCTAAGACTATGACCTCTCGTCCTACAATGCCACACCAGCGGAAGCATCCCTCCACTACTTTATCCATACCTTTTATCATCTTGTATACCTCAATTTGATCTCACCTCATTCTTCTGAATTCCAGAGAGTATAGGCCTGTTCCTGTGCTGTACTGTTCTTTGCTCTTTATACCCCATCCAGCTTCTTATCCATTGGATTCTGCTCCTCCGGATCTACATCATGAAACATGGACATTTCAGGTACAAAGTGTCTCAATTACGTCTATCAGCAGCTCAGTCTGAAATGTTCTAAATGATTCCAATTAATTATGAGCAATGAACCTTAACAGTTTGATTGTAATGTTTGATAAGTTCTGACTTACCGTGATGACTAATTAACTTATCAGGGCCTTCCCTCCCTTATTATCCTCTCTTTTATAAAACACAGAAACACAAAAACTAGAAGCAGGAGCAGCCCATTCGGCCCTTTGAGCCTGCTCCGCTATTCATTATGATCATGGCTGATCATCAAATTCAAAATCCTGATCCCCCCAAGTCCCCCCATATCACTTGATCCTTTTAGCCCCGAGAGCTATATCTAATTTCTTCTTGAAATCACACAATGTTTTGGAATCAAACCTCCCAAATTAAATTCTGTCTCAGGTGGTCTTACACGCTTTCTCAGAGTTCTCCAAATTTTTCTGCAAGGCCTTGATGAAAGCATTTAGACAGTTACATGGGTACGATGGGTATAGAGGGATATGGGCCAAATGCGGGCAATTGGGATTAGCTTAGTGGTTAAAAAGAAAGGGTGGCATGGACAGTTGGGCCGAAGGGCCTGTTTCCATGCTGTAAACCTCGATGACTCTATGAAAGTCCCATCTCCCTGTGTGTGTGGAACATTCTTGTACACAGTCAACAAATTGTCATACCTGCCAGAGCAGAAGGACTATCAGACAGAACAGAACAAAGGTAGGCTGCTGTCCAGAGATGAATTGATTGGGACCATATCCTCTCAGCATCTGGAATGAAAGTCTTTTACATGGAGCTGCCCACACCAGGGCAGTTGTTATCTTGGCGTTCGATTAGTCGGCAACGTTTGTGCAACATTTCATCAATCTGATTGGCTAACAGCTCTCCTGCTTATCGGGGGATTGACCAGTAAGGAAATTGGGTGATCGGGATTTGGCCAGTGAGGGGGGAGGAGAGTGGGTGGGGGTTTGGAATTGGGGGTGCAGATATATCTAGTCTGTGAGGGGAGAGTGCCCCTAGTCAGGAGGTGTCCCTCTCCCCACCCACTCTGCCACCACTCCCCCCCCACCTCCCCCCCCCCCCCCACCCCCAACCAACCCCAACCTTCATACAAAAAACTGAGAATGTTAATGTTTTCTTTTTCTCACCCTGAGCTATCCGACACCCTCCAGTCTGAAAATTGGGGCTGGACAGGAAAAGAACTTTAAGTGGGCGCTAAGTTGTCACTTAAGGGCCTTCACAGGGGTATGGGTGGTCCTCTTTTCTGAGGCCCTGTCCACCCTATCATAAAATCCATGCAATTTCACCATCCTCCACGACCCCCCCTCACTCCACCCCCCGCACCTCCCCTGCCCCTGCACCACCGTCCCCCCTTCCCCCCACCCTCCCCCTACCTCAAAACCCACCAACATAAAATTCAGGCCCTGGCTTTGATTTACCAATAATTCAAGGGTTATTGGGATGGAGGGGGTGGGGGGGGGGGGGGGCGGTGGGGGGGCGGGTGGCGGGCGGTGGGGGGGGTGGAGGGTGCGCAGGAAGGAAAGTGGAGTTAGGCCACAAGCAAATCAGCCATGAATTTACTGAGCAATGGAGCTGGCTAAATGACTATTCCTGCTTAGAGTTTTAGCGTTTGCACCATCTGGAATTGTATAATACACTAAACACAATGCATGAACAAGTATTGTACCTTTTTGATCAATCAGATGAAAGGGATTCCAGTGCAGCTCCAACAACACTCAAGAAGCTCGACACCATCCAGGACAAAGTAGCCCTCTTGATTGCTACCCCTACCACAAATATCCATACCCTCCACCACTGATGCACAGTGGCAGCGTATGTACCATCTACAAGATGCACTGCAGGTAGCACCTTCCAAACCCACGACCATCTAGAAGGACAAGGGAGCAGATGCATCGGAACACCACCACCTGCAAGTTCCCCTCCAAGCCTCTCACCATCCTGACTTGGAAATATGTCGCTGTTCCTTCACTGTCATTGGATCAAAATCCTGGAACTCCCTCCCTAACAGCATTGTGGGTGTACCTCCACCTCAGGGACTGCAACAATTCAAGAAGGCAGCTCACCACCACCTTCTCAAGGGCATTTAGGAATGGACAATAAATGCTGGTCTAACTAGTGACGCCCACATCCCATAAATGAATTTTCAAAGAAGTAGCGTAGAATGTACTGTTGTGTGTTTCTGGAAAGATCTTTACTTGGATAGTATTTATTATAAAATCTTGCTAATGATGTTGAAGGAAGGTAGTATAAAACACCTATTATAAAAGGCTCTCATTTTAAATTTACTATAATAAGTAGACTAGGTTAAGGTGAAGATTACAAGGTGCCTTATATATAGAATAAGGATTCACCATGTGCCTAATGCAATAAATGCAAAGATATTGTCAGTACAACCACAAGTTAACCAAGTACTATGAAATTAAACTGTATTCTTAATGTGTGCTTTATGAACCTTGGTGAACTGACAATCTAACTGCTCAGCATGATGGGAAGTAGACAGTAGCAGACAGACCGAATTCTTCAGGACAATGGAATACAGAGACAGCAGTTCTCCTTATCAGCTTGAGTTAGGCAGCCGCAAGTTAATCAGGGCTTTGGCATGTATGGGAATGCGTTCACTCATGGTTAGCGAGGTTGGTGCAGTTTCTCATACTGATAATGGGGCCAGGTTCAGGTGGGGGAATTGACTCCTTTTACCAATTAAAATTTGCAGGTGTCAGCGAATACCCTTGAATCTACCGGATTTACATAGTTAGGTTTCTTAGTAACAAGGGAAGAACTTCCTTGCATTCTGCACTAATGAGCTCTTAGTCCTGCTGACAGGTGGAACGTTATTGGCTAAGGTAATAATGTGTAATATTGTAATTGGACCCTCAGGTTTGGGTGACATGCTGGGTGGGAAATTAAAGTGTTCAGAAAAAGTATGTTAATCTCACACGTGTACTGTTGCATCAGAGAGGGTAGTTGGCATGCACTATCTTTTCTCCTGATGCATGCATTCGCAACAAACTTTCTTTTCTTCTTTAACTACATGCTGTCTTTCGTGGTCTCTGTATTGGTTGAGTGGCCAAAGGTCGTTAGTGCAAGAACACAACACTGCTGTATTCCAGTCGGCGTTGGGATGTGTCAAATGTCATTCTGTTGTCGGTGGTGCTCTCTTTCATTTCTCAGTGGAAAGATTTCACTATCTGGTGCAAATTCTGAGGGCAATTTATTTTTCTTTTTGAAGAAGGGAACAGACTGTTTCTGCTCACCAGCTCGAAGGCTTTGGGCAGCTCCACAAAAAGCAACGTGAGATGGCTTCTGCTGTTCTCCGTGCTTTTCTTGAAGTTGCCTCAAAGTAAATGTCACACTGAGAGATCAGCTCTGAGCCCACACCGGTTTGCTGGATAGACATCTGTAAGAGGAATTTTCTGGGATGCCCCTCTGGGGGGGTATTGTACTCAACTGACCTCACGCAACCAACTGTTGTGCGGGCAGATCCACGAATCCCCAAGTTCGCTTTTCTTAATCTCTTATACAATCCACAATATATACATTTTCCATGGAATCACCGTCTGTTTTGTGAGATAGACTGAAGTCTGACCATGCTTTAGAGGCATTTATCAAATCATTCTTGTAAATTTCATTTAAGAATATTAATAAAGGATCAAACGAGTCACCATTTGCCTAATGCAATATATGCAAAGATATTATCAGTATAACCGCAAGTTAACCAAGTGTTATGAAATTAAACTGTAGACAACTAGCGGGCATCAAGCACACAAAATACTTCTGATATTCTTCTTGTAGGCACTGACAATGCCAAGGGAATAACCCTTTGGTGGGGACCTAATCCATCTCTAAATATCCTTTACATTGTTTCACTGGTCTCATGGGTCAGGCTCTGAGGAAATCAAAGGGTGATCACACCTCCACAATTTAGACTTGCTATCAATGGCTTCTTGGATGAAATCTTTTTCCTAACTTTCAAATCATCACCTCTCAGCGATGAGAACCAATCTTCACTCACTCCTTTGAGCGTTCATACCCAGTCAGAGATTACAAGTACGCAGCTCCTAGCCCAGTAATCCTAATTTCAGTCTGTGGGGAGAATCTTTCCATCCCGTCCGCCACAAGAATCGTAGCGGGCGAGGGGCAGACCATGGAAAAGGTCTGTTGACCTCGGGTGGGATTTTCCAGTTTCAGGGCGAGCGTGGCTGGAAAATCCCACCCTGTGTCTATTTATAAGGGTGGGCTTGGTTAGCCAATTTGGTTGGACAGCTGGTTTATGATGCGGAGCGACTCCAACAGCCATGGGTTCAATTCCCGCACTGGCTGAGGTTATTCATGAAGGCCCCGCCTACTGAACCTTGCCCCTCACCTGAGGTGTGGTGATCCTCAGATTAAATCATTACAAAAAACAAAGAACAAACAACAATACAGCACAGGAACAGGCCCTTCGGCCCTCCAAGCCTGCGCCGCTCATGTGCCCAACTAGACCATTCGTTTGTATCCCTCTATTCCCAGTCTGTTCATGTGGCTATCTAGATAAGTCTTAAACGATCCCAGCGTGTCCGCCTCAATCACCTTGCTTGGCAGTGCATTCCAGGCCCCCACCACCCTCTGTGTAAAATACGTCCCCCTGACATCTGTGTTGAACCTTGCCCCCCTCACCTTGAACCCGTGACCCCTTGTGTTCGTCACCTCCGATCTGGGAAAAAGCTTCCCACCGTTCACCCTATCTATGCCCTTCATAATTCTATACACCTCTATTAGGTCACCCCTCATCCTCCGTCTTTCCAGGGAGAACATCCCCAGTTTACCCAATCTCTCCTCATAGATAAGACCCTCCATACCAGGCAACATCCTGGTAAACCTTTTCTGCACTCTCTCCAAAGCCTCCACGTCCTTCTGGTAGTGTGGTGACCAGAACTGGACGCAATATTCCAAATGTGGCCTAACCAACGTTCTATACAGCTGAAAAAACATATGCCAACTTTTATATTCTATGCCCCGTCCAATAAAGACAAGCATGCCATATGCCTTCTTGACCACCCTCTCCACCTGTGCTGCCACCTTGACTTGTGGACTTGTAGACCCAGGTCCCTCTGTGTGTCTATACTCCTGATGGTTCTGTCATTTATTGTATAGCTCCCCCTTACATTAGATCTACCGAAATGCATCACTTCGCATTTATCTGGACTAAATTCCATCTGCCATTTCTCCGCCCAATGTTCCAGCCTATCTATATCCTGCTATATTCTCTGACAATGTTCATCACTATCCGCAACTCCAGCAATCTTTGTGTCGTCCGCAAACTTACTGACCACACCAGCTACATCTTCCTCCAAATCATTTATATATATCACAAATAGCAGAGGTCCCAGTACAGAGCCCTGCGGAACACCACTAGTCATGATGTAGTCACAGACCTCCAACCGGATAAAGACCCCTCCACTGTTACCCTCTGTCTTCTATGGCTAAGCCAGTTCTCCACACATCTAGCTAGCTCACCTTTTATCACCTTTTATTTGGACATGGATTGGCTGCTTCAGTATCTGAGGAGCCATGAATGGTGCTGAACCAGGCGATGGCCGAGTGGTATTATCACTAGACTGTTAATCCAGGAAGTCAGCTAATGTTCTGGGAACCCGGGTCCGAATTCCGCTACAGTAGATGGTGGAATTTGAATTCAATTTTAAAAATTTGGAATTAAAATGGAATCTGGAACCACTGATGACCATGAATCCATTGTTGATTGTTGGAAAAACCAACTGGTTCACTAATGTCCTTTAGGGAAGGAAATCTGCCGTCCTTACCTGGTCTGGTCTAAATGTGACTCCAGAGTCACAGCAATGTGGTTGACTCTCAACTGCCCTCCAAAGGCAACTAGGGATGGGCAATAAATGCTGGCAGCCAACAATGCCCATGTCCCACAAATGAATAAGACCAAAGTCATCAGCGAACATCCCCACTTCTGACCTTATGATGGAAGGTCATTGATGAAGATGGTTGGGTCTAAATGTTTGAACTCTTTTCCTATTTGACATACTTCTTTATTTAATTTCAAACATTTTGAAAGCATTAATAATGTTCTCCTGCACTTCTTATAGTAAGTCAAACGACGCTGAATAAATCATCTAGTTACAGGGTTCTGCCTGCTGCAATACACTACTCTCTTGATAATACTTGAGCAGGTTTTACACCTTCTCAAACACATTGCTTATTGCTGCAGACATCTGTTTTGTGATCAAAGGTTGCAGTGCTTTCCCAGTGTCTTTCTCAGTAAGGGGTCTTTATTGAACTTACGTAAATGGCAGTCTACAGGGAGATTGACTCATGGTAGAGGTCACATGACTACAGCAAGCCGGAAAGGACAGGTAGTACTGCAGAATTTCACAACCCAAACAACATCCTGATCATTGCTATCGATGGTTTTCTTCAATTCCTGCCTTCTGAAATGCTCGACACAATCCTCATATTTGATTGGTCGTTAGGAAGCTGCTTTCTTGGATGATGAATGTTGAAATGATATCAGACAGATTTCATGGATACCTGACATCGAACAATCATAATATCAAATGTAAACCTGCCTTTTCAACTCAGTTCCCAATGAGGGTTTCAAATCCTACACATATAAACAAGCAAATTTGGCACGTCCACCACGACTCTCGCCAATTTTTAGAGATGCACCACAGAAAGCATCTTACCCAGATGTATCAAAGCTTGGTATGACTCCTGGTCTGTCCAAGACCATAAGAAACTACAAAGGGTCTTGGACTTAGCCCAGTCCATCGCTCAAACCAGTTTCTCATCCGTTGACTCCATCTAAACTTCCCGCTGCCTCGAAAAAGCAGCCAGCATAATCAAGGACCCCTCACACCTCAGACATACTCTCTTCCACCTTCCTCCATCTGGGAAAAGACACAAAAGTCTGAGATCATGTACCGACCAGCTCAAGAACAAATTCTTCCCTGCTGCCATCAGACTTTTGAATGGACCTACCTTATATTAAGTTGACCTTTCTCTACACCCTAGCTATAACCCTATGTAACCCTATGTAACACTACATTCTGCACCCTCTCCTCTCCTTCACTATGAACGGTATGCTTTGTCTATATAATGCGCAAGAAACAATACATTTCACTGTATTCCAATACGTGACAATAATAAATCAAATCAAATCTACATTCCAATTCTCTCCTCCCAAGCCTCAGAACCTACCTTCCTCTGTGCTCCCTTCATTCTCCAATCTGCAGTCTTGTGCCAACATTCAGTATTTCCATCATCATTTTTGTACTGTACAAATAACTGAGTCCATCTCAATCTGAAGACATCTCATACACAAAATGTTTCTTCCTGGGTGGTGTATTGGATTTACCCATCTTCAACAAGGTTTTTTTTATTCATTTGCTGGGTGTGGGCTTCATTGGCTAGGCCAGCATTTATTTCCCATCCCTAATTGCCCATGAGAAGGTGATGGCATTACTTGCTGCCTGTCAACCCAAGCCTGGAAATTGTTCAGGTCTTGCTGCATTTGGACATGGATTGGCTGTTTCAGTATCTGAGGAGACACGAATGGTGCTGAACCAGATGATGGCCGAGTGATATTATCACTAGGCTGTTAATCCAGAAAGTCAGCTAATGTTCTGGGAACCCGAGTCCGAATTCCGCTACGGTAGATGGTGGAATTTGAATTCAATTTTTAAAATCTGGAATTAAAATGGAATCTGGAACTACTGATGACCATGAAACGATTGTCGATTGTTGGAAAAACCCAATTGGTTCACTAATGTCCTTCAGGGAAGGAAATCTGCCATCCTCACCTGGTCTGACCTACATGTGACTCCAGAGCCACAGCTATGTGGTTGACTCTCAACTGCCCTCCAAGGGCAACTGGGGATGGGCAATAAATGCTGGCCAGCCAGCGACACCCATGCTCCACAAACAAATAAACCAAAGTCATCAGTGAACTTCTGACTTCTGGTCAATCATCCCCACTTCTGACCTCATGACGGAAGGAAGGTCATTGATGGTTGGATCCAAATGTTTGAACTCTTCCCCTATTTGACATCTTCTTCCTTTAACTTCAGACACCTTGAATGCATCAATAATGTTCTCTTGCACTTCTTACAGTAAGTCAATCATTGCTGAATAAGCTACTGAATACACTACTTTCTTGATAATACTTGAGCAGGCTTTACACCTTCTCAAACACACTGCTTATTGCTGCAGACATCTGTTTTGTGATCAAAGTCTGCAGTGCTTTCCCAGTGTCTTTCTCAGTAAGGGGTCTTTATTGAACTTATGTAAATGGCAGTCTACAGGGAGATTGACTCATGGTAGAGGTCACATGACTACAGGAAGCCGGAAAGGACAGGTAGTACTGCAGAATTTCACAACCCAAACAACATCCTGATCATTGCTATCGATGGTTTTCTTCAATTCCTGCCTTCTGAGCTGCTCGACACAATCCTCATATTTGATTGGTCGTTAGGAAGCTGCTTTCTTGGATGACGAATGTTGAAATGATATCAGACAGGTTTCACCATACCTGTACATAGAACAATCATAATATCAAATGTAAAACTGCCTTTTCAACTCAGTTCCCAATGAGGGTTTCAAATCCTACACATAGAAACAAGCAAATTTGGCACGTCCACCATGACTCTCGCCAATTTTTACAGGTGCACCATAGAAAGCATCCTACCCAGATGTATCACAGCTTGGTATGGCTCCTGCTCTGTCCAAGACCGCAAGAAACTACAAAGAGTTGTGAACGAAGCCCAGTACATCACGCAAACCAGCCTCCCATCCATTGACTCTGTCAACACTTCCTGCTGTCTCAGAAAAGCAGTTAGCATAATTAAGGACCCCACACACTCCGGACATTCACTCTTCCATCTTCTTCCATCAGGAAAAGATACAAAAGTCTGAGGTCACGAACCAACCAACTCAAGAACAGCTTCTCCCCTGCTGCCATCAGACTTTTGAGTGGACTGACCTCGCACTAAGTTGATCTTTCTCTACACCCTAGCTATGACTGTAACACTACATTCTGCACTCTCTGCTATCTTTCTCCTCTATATACTCTATGTATGGTATGCTTCATCCGTATAGCACACAAGATACAATACTTTTGAATTTATACCATGTGCGTTTCTGAATGGAGGTCTGTGATCAAGGATCAGTGCTGGGACCTTCGCTGTTTGTAATATATATAAATGATTTGGAGGAAAATGTAACTGGTTTGATTAGTAAGTTTGCAGACGACACAAAGGTTGGTGGATTTGCGGTTAGCGATGAGGTCTGTCAGAGGATACAGCAGGTTATAGATTGGTTTGAGACTTGGGCAGAGAGATGGCAGATAGAGTTTAATTGGACAAATGTGAGGTAATGCATTTTGGAAGGTCTAACACAGATGGAAAATATATAGTAGATGGCAGAACCCTCAAGAGTATTGATAGGCAGAAGGAACTGGGTGTACAGATACACAGGTCACTGAAAGTGACAACACATGGAGAAGGTAGTCAAGAAGGCATACGGCGTGCTTGCCTTCATCGGCCGGGGCACTGAATTTAAAAATTGGCAAGTCATGTTGCAGCTTTATAGAACCTTAGTTAGGCCGCGCTTGGAATATAGTGTTCAATTCTGGTCGCCACACTATCAGAAAGATGTGGAGGCTTTGGAGAGGGTACAGAAAAGATTTACCAGGATGTTACCTGGTACAGAGGTCATGAGGAGAGGTTGGAACAACTGGTTTGTTCTCACTGGAGCAACGGAGGTTGAGGGGCGACCTGATAGAAACCTACAAGATTATGAGGGGCATGGACAGAGTGGATAGTCAGAAGCTTTTTCCCAGGGTGGAAGAGTCAATTACTAGGGGGCACAGGTTTAAGGTGCGAGGGGCAAGGTTTAAAGGAGATGTATAAGTCAAGTTTTTTACACAGAGGTAGTGAGTGCCTGGAACACGCTGCCAGGGGAGGTAGTGGAAGCAGAAATGATAGTGACTTTTAAGGGGCATCGTGACGAATACATGAATAAGATGGGAACAGAGGAATTGGTCCCTGGAAGGGTCGGGTGTTTTAGTTCAGTCGGGCAGCATGGTCGGTGCAGGCTTGGAGGGCCGAAGAGCCTGTTCCTGTGCTGTAATTTTCTTCATTTTTTGTTCAAATCAAATCAAATCAAAAGCCAGAATCTTTCCAAGCTTTGTATAAGATTCCTGGGTCTGTTTTTACACATGGACAACTTTATGTTGCCTTTCCGCTTTTTTAATTTTTTTATCATACTGTGCAGAAGGAGGCCATTCGGCCCATTGAGTCTGCACCGACCACAATCCCACCCAGGCCCTTTTCCCAATAACCCATGCTCATCCATCCTGGGTGAGAGGTTTGCATTCTGTTAGAGTCTTAGGTGGAAGCCTAACAAAAATGAGCTGTATTTAAAGAAGTTCTGTTGAAAGAAATGATACCAGCCTCAATCATGTGCCAGAGGTTTACACCACCGACCACGTGAAAATGTACAACCAGAACATTTCCAGAGGTCACAGCACGAACTTTCTTGGCTGCAGTGTTTGTCCAATATCCAATATGAGTGGTGGGGCCTAGTGGCGTAGGATATTTCCCATGAAGCACAGCCCTCCCCCCATTTGACATCATGAGCTGAAGATGTGCCACTTGTGGGCTGTCTTCATCTCAATCACAAGCCAGTGTTTCCTGACTCTTTGCAATTCCTTATAATCTAATTATGGCTCTTTGATCTGATTGTAAAATACATCTCAACATTTCAACCATGCGATGACGTGAATATACTAATTCTCACTGTTGATTTATTGGGATCCCATCTACTTTCGCCACGTTCTGCTACATTCAGACGCTGACTTTGAATGCTGTTCTTAAATTCCTTATTTTCCCGCAATGAAAACATCTTTTAATCGCAGCTCTCCTCCAGCAACCCCCGACAACCCCACTCCTCCCCAGTCCAGACCCTGAATGCCACCAATGTTGGCAACAGTACATGCTGGAGCGGTAAAATACCCACATTATGCTGTTCCCACCATTGCCAAAGGGGTCAGGAAAGGCGCAGGGTGTGTTGGGGTGCCAGAGAAACTGGGTCTGCTGGAGGTGCATGGAGTGATGTGGAGTGGCGTTCTCCAAGGCGGTCTTCACGACACACGACGGTGCAGAGTCGCTGAGCAGAAACTGATAGCCAAGTTCCGCACACACGAGGACGGCCTCAACCAGGATATTGGGTTCATGTCACACTATTTGTAACCCCCACAGCCTGCCTGGACCTGCAGAGTTTCACTGGCTGTCTTGTCTGGAGACAATACACATCTTTTTAGCCTATCTTGATGCTCTCTCCACTCACGTTGTTTGTATCTTAAAGACTTGATTAGCTGTAAGTATTCGCATTCCAACCATTATTCATGTAAATTGAGTCTGTGTCTTTATATGCCCTGTTTGTGAACAGAATTCCCACTCATCTGAAGAAGGGGCTTGGAGCTCCGAAAGCTTGTGTGGCTTTTGCTACCAAATAAACCTGTTGGACTTTAACCTGGTGTTGTTAAACTTCTTACGGTGCATGGAGTGCCAGGGGGAGCCAGGAGTGGGGTCAGGGGAGAGGTGCTGGTGTAGAATGAGGAGTTTTAACAGTCTCACTGGTTTAAAGGGAAGCACACTGGATAGGCCCCATGCCTGCCAGAGCAGCACTTCAAGAAAAAAGATCTACGCAAAAAAGGCACCCAAAATCTGGGCAAGTTAACCCAAGTTCCCGAATGACTCCTGGCAAAACCATCAGCTGGCACCCCTCCAGAGCCCATTCAGGCACAATGCAACATCTTGGATTTGAGCATAAGTGGGCTTCCTGGAAGTTGCAATGTCGCTGCATCCCTCAGTAGCGGCTAACCAGCTAATGTTAGCTGAGGCTCTGGATTAATAGTCTAGCGGTAATTGCACTCAGCCATCGCCTCCCCAAGCTTTAATGTGCCTCTCAGCACATAGTCCTGGACCTGGCTTGATCTCCCCAGAGTAAAGGAGGATGCAATGTGACAGCATAAACTAAAGATTATTCCCCACAACCCAATGAACCTGCCCCGCCACATCAAAGCTGCTGGGCTGGATTATCATTTCCGTGTTGAACGTGTAGTGTCGGGAAAATTCCTGACTCCCCAAACCCAACTCATAACAAAGTGCCCCAGATATTTGGATTTTCTGAGGGGGTGGAGGAGGGGGTTTGTTAATGGGAGTCGGGCTTCCTGCCGCCATTTCCTCCCCCCCCCCCACCCCCACCACCCCCCGCACCTCCCCGCCACAAGTGTCAAGGCAGGCTGTTTAAAAGGCCTGCCTCACACCCTCTTCAGCCTTCCACTCCTCACCCCTCACACCTTCTTCACCACCCCATGCTCCATTCATGCCACCTCATTTCAACCGACTCCCATTCTTCCCTTTTATGGCCCCTCTTACGCTCCGCACTAACCTACTCCTCTCTACCCACCCCCATGTTCCTTTATGACTCATATGCCAACTTAGTGTCAACTCATGCAAACCAAGGCCTCCCAGCCCCTTCCCCACCCACTGTCCTTTGCCATTACACATTCCATGGCACTGACCCAGAATCCACCATGGACTGTCTCCAAGAACCACGCTGAGGTTAAATGAAATGAAGCTCTAAGTATCTATTTATGACTTCACTTCTAAAAAAGCACTATCGTTCATTCAAAAAAAATCAATGCATTTAAATTCCCTCAAGTACTTAATCCCTTGTGAAAACAAACATTTGTACTCATATTCGGCACGGGGCGGCACGGTAGCACAGTGGTTAGGGGCGGCACGGTAGCACAGTGGTTAGGGGCGGCATGGTAGCACAGTGGTTAGCACTGCTGCTTCACAGCTCCAGGGACCTGGGTTCGATTCCCGGTTTGGGTTACTGTCTGTGTGGAGTTTGCACATTCTTCCTGTGTCTGCGTGGGTTTCCTCTGGGTGCTCCGGTTTCCTCCCACAGTCCAAAGATGTGTGGGTTAGGTTAATTGGCCATGCTAAATTGTCCCTTAGTGTCCCGGGATGTGTAGTTAGCGGATTAGCAGGTAAATATGTAGGGATATGGGGATAGGGCCTGGGTGGGATCATGGTCGGTGCAGACTCGATGGGCCAAATGGCCTCTTTCTGCACTGTAGGGTTTCTATGATTTCTATGATGATATTCCTGGATCAAAGACTTTATAACCACTTGGAGCTGTCAATCATACTATGAACTTATAGGGTACCCACTGTGATAATGATAGTTTGTGAAATCAATCATCAGCACTAATTCTATAATGATAACCCTCGGGTTCATGTCAACAAACAGCTAGTGAAATTGTGAGGACTAATGTTTTTCCAACTGCAGGCCGTATTTTTTTTCCTTCTAAAAGGTGAAGGGTATATAAATGCCTTGACAACTCGATTGAGTTTATCAATTTTTACACACATTCTTGTCTACTTTTGAAGTCCCAATGTGGGGGAACCTGACCTCTCCCAAAGGGAATCTGGACATCACCAAAAGGGTACCCGCCCCTCTTGCAGCTTTCGACTTTCTGCTCAAATGTCAAAAGATCACGAGTCATGTTTTGGACAAGCCATTAATGAAGATTGTATCTGTTTGAAGACAGCTGTACATTTACAGGTGCAGAATCTTACCTTATCTTACCTTAACGCACTCAAAACTGGGGAAAATGTGCTGGCAAACTTTCTTGTCGTGTTGTGGACCAGAATTTAAATGTCCAGATATTTGATTCTTTTGAAAAAAGACTTTCCCTGTTGGGGAAAGTTAAAAGAAAATCAACCCCTGCTCCATTCTCTTGATTGGCAGGCAATTAACTTTGAAATAGAATTGTAACACCAGCCAGAATCTTGCATTGCTGTGGGAAAGGCAGCACACTTCAGTGTACAAGAGGCGAGACGTCAGGGTCCTGACTGTGGCATGAAAATAGGGAATTAAGGAGGGGGCGGACTGAAGATGGATTGAGCTTCCCAAAGGAAAGCAGCAGGAACCAATTTGTAATTCATTAGTATGGCAAACTGCCTCTCCCCAGATTAAATGTTAGCTTTGCAATTAACTCCACAGCAAGCAAGAAACACGTTCCTTCAGACTCGCGGCTGGTTAATGGTGGCATGCAACGGCTGAGATAATCTTCCTAGTGGATTTGAACTCAATGGAAGTTGCCCTTCTTTCAATGAGTTTCAAGTTTTTAGGTGTCCAGATCACCAACAACCTGCCCTGGTCCCCCCATGCTGACACTATAGTTAAGAAAGCCCCACCAACGCCTTTATTTTCTTAGAAAATTGAGGAAATTTGGTCTGTCCATTATGACTCTCACCAACTTTTACAGTTGCACCATAGAAAGCATTCTTTCTGGTTGTATCACAGCTTGGTATGGCTCCTGCTCTGCCCAAGACCGCAAGGAACTACAAAGGGTCATGAATGTAGCTGAATCCTTCACGCAAACTAGCTTCCCACCCATTGACTCTGTCTACACTTCCCACTACCTCGGAAAAGCAGCCAGCATAATTAAGGACCCCACGCACCCCGGACATATTCTCCTCCACCTTCTTCCATCGGGAAAAAGATACAAGAATCTGAGGTCACATACCAACTGACTCTGCTGCCATCAGACTTTTGAATGGACCTACCTTGCACTAAGTTGATCTTTCTCTATACCTTAGCTATGACTGTAACACTACATTCTGCACTCTCTCCTTTCCTTCTCTATGAATGTTATGCTTTGTCTGAATAGTGCGCAAGAAACAATACTTTTCACTGTATCTCAATAAATACGACAATAATAAATCAATTCAAATCAAATCAAATAAAGGAAGTTTGTTGGACCATGGGAGAGGAGGCATGAACGCAGTGAGATTGTGTCATGGCAGTGCAAGGGGATTAGGATATGGCTGAGGGAGGAACATAGATTATTTTCTAAATGGGGAGGGAATTTAGAAATCAGAAACGCAAAGGGACCTGAGAGTCCTAGTTCAGGATTCTCTTAAGGTTAACTTGCAGGTTGATTTGGTAGTTAGGAAGGGAAATTCAATGTTAGCATTCACTTCGAGAGGGCTAGAATACAAAAGCAGGGATATACTGCTGAGGCTGTACAAGGCTCTGGTCAGACACCATTTGAAGCATTGTGAGCAATTCTGGGCCCTGTATCTAAGGAAGGATGTGCTGGCCTTGGAGAGGGTCCAGAGGAGGAATGATCCCGGAAGTGAAAAGCTTAATGTATGAAGAGCATCTGAGGACTCTGGGTCTGTACTCGATGGAGTTTAGAAAGATGAGGGGGGATCTCATTGAAACTTACAGAATACTGAAAGGCCAGAACAGAGTGGACGTGGGGAAAGTATTCCTATTAGTCGGAGAGGCTAGGAACTGAGGGCAAAGCCTCAGCGTAAAGGGATGACCCTTTAGAACTGAGATGAGGACGAATTTCTTCAGCCAGAGGGTGGTGAATCTATGGAATTCATTGCCACAGAAGGCTGTGGAGGCCAAGTCATTTACTATATTTAAGGCAGAGATAGATAATTTCTTGATTGGTAAGGGGATCAAAGGTTGCAGAGAAAAGGCGGGAGAAAGGTTTGAGAAATTTATCAGCCATGATTGAATGACAGAGCAAGCTCGATGAGTTGAATGGCCTAATTCTGCTCCTATACCTTATGGTCTTATGGAATGGGTAGTGTGGATGAAGCAAGGGGATTGACCGACAGAGGGAGGAAGCTGGATTACATAAGGAAGGTCAATATCTACAGATGGGAGGCCCAACATGATTGTGGTGAGATCCAGCGTTATAGGGGGAAGGTCAGTGATGGGCACCTGAGAGTCCATGAATCATAGTATTCCTACAGTCCTGGCCCATCGAGTCTGCACCAACTCTCCAAAAATGTATCCCACCCAGACACTCCCTTCTGCCCCATCCCCATTTACCATGGTTGATCCATCCAACCTATACATCTTTGGACACAAAGGAACAATTTAGCGTGGCCAATGCACCTCACTTGCACATCTTTGGACTGTTGAGGGAAACCAGAGCACCCAGAGGGACCCCACGCAGACACAGGGAGAATGTCCAAACTCCACACAAATCGAATCTGGGTCCCTGGCACTGTGAGGCAGCAGTGCTAACCATTGTGCCACCATGTAACCCAAGGGTAAAGGTACCAATTCAGCCATGCTTCTGCCTGGTTTGAGATCAGTGACTAATTTGAAGCTTTCCATTAATACCAGAGATTTTTCCATACTTGTTCTGTCACCTTATAACATTCTTGGTCTTGATGTGTGTGGCAACACGGCCCCTTTAAGGGGGCAATCCCTGAGTGCCATGTGATCGGGCCAGGTGATCGGGCCAGGTGACTGAACGCACTGAGCAGGGTGTGAATGAGTTGCAAGTCGTGCCCAGCGAGGTGAATCATTTGTGGCGGGAAACGGCTGCTGGGAACAATCTGAGTGTGGATGCAGCAGAGCCCGAGAAGGGAAGTCCAGCACTGGGGATGGAAGCTTGTTTTCAATGCTGACGGGGGGAGAGCACTCCCAAGAAACTTGCCGATACAGAAATTACTGTTACTGATGTAAAATTACTGTTACTAATGTCATTTACAAGCATGGTGCAGAGTGAAGCAGCCAGGTTGGAACATGCAAAATAAAAACATACTGTTTGACAAGCCCATCAAGGGACCCAAGTCATTTAGCCTAAACCAACTGAGATCCAACTGAGTAAAGTGCTCTCATAGAGATAGCCTTGATGGTAAATGGCAGATCTCTTCAACTGAAGTCAACACAGGGGCCGCAGCCATAGTCATAGCGGAGCAGGCATTTCATTACCCTCAAAATGACCTCCAAACATTGAGATTGAGTGAGTCAGGAGCCATATTGTCTACAAATACCGGAGCGACATTGAAGAGCATAGGGTCAGCAACAGTTACTGTGTCCTACAGAAACCAAATGGTGCAACTACCTGTCCTGGTGATTGAATGGCTTGAGATTGGCTAAAGCAGATCAAATTAAATTGGTTGGAAATATTAAACCTATGGGAAGGAGAGTTTCTGGAGTTGCTGTGTAATTATTCTGAGGTTTTCCAAAATTAACTAGGATGTATAAAAGGAGCTAAAGCCAGAATTTATTTGAATCTGGATGCAATGCTTAAATGTTTTGGGCTCCCAATGCCCTGTGCACTTGATCATAAAGTTGAGCTCGGGAGATTGGAAGATTTAGGTATTATAAGGCCCATGCAATTTTCCAAATGGGCTGCACCCATAGTCCCTATCCTCAAACCGGATCATACTGAAAGAAATTGTGGGAATTATAAATTTGCAGTCAATAGAAGAGCTCAGATAGACAGATACCCCATTCCTAGAATTGAAGACATTTACACCAAATTAACCAGGGACCTAAAACACATCAAGTTAGACCTCAGTTACACCTACCAGCAGCTGGAGTTGGATGAGGATTTGCAGAGGTTGGTTACTATCAACACCCACAAGGGATTATTCCAGTAAACACATTTACCTTTTGGAGTCTCATCAGCCTGTGCCATTTTCTAACGTACGATGGAGAGTTTGTTACAGGGCATCTTGACTGTAGTGATTTATCTCAATGGCATTCTAATTACAGGAGCCCCACCTGAAGAACGCAGATTAAACTTAGTTTTTAGAAGCGGGTGTCCATTTTTTAAATTTACTCATGGGACATGGGTGTCGCTGGCTGGCCAGCATTTGTTGCCCATCCCTCGTTGCCCGAGGGCATTTGAGAGTCACCCACATTGCTGTCTCTGGAGTCACATGTCGGCCAGACCAGGTAAGGACAGTAGATTTCCTTCCCAAAAGGACATGAGTGAACCAGATGGACTTTTCCAACAATTGTCTCATGGTCAGCAGCAGATTCTTAATTCCAGATATTCTTTATTGATTTCAAATTCCACCAACTGCCGTGATAGGATTCGAACCTGGGTCCCCAGAACATTAGTTGAGTTTCTGTATTAATAATCTAGCGATAATACCACTAGGCCATTGCCTCCCCATTCGAAACAAGAGAAATGCACTTTAAAGATGGATGGCCTTGTGGTATTATCGCCAAACTATTAATCCAGAAATTCAGCTAATGTTCTGGGGGTCTGGGTTCGAATCCTGCCACGGCAGATGGTAGAATTTGAATTCAATAAAAAAAAAATATCTGGAATTAAGAATTTACTGATGACCATGAAACCATTGTCGATTGTTGGAAAAACCCATCTGGTTCACTAATTTCCTTTAGGGAAGGAAATCTGCCGTCCTCACCTGGTCTGGCCGACATGTGACTCCGGATTTCTTAGCAATGTGGTCGACTCCCAACCACATTTGGGCAACTAGGGATGGATGGGTAATAAATGCTGGCCAGCCAGCATTGCCCATGTCCCATGAATGAATAAAAAAAGATGAATTTACATATTTGGGTGAAGAAATGTCTCCTCATCTCCCTCTTAAATGGTCAACCCTGTATCCTCAGACTGTGGCCCTTGATTCTGGACAACCCCATTATCAGGAACATCCTTCCAAACAATGTTCCTTTTGTTTTCATTCACAGGTGAAGTCAGGAGTTGGGGGGACGGGAGAGGGGGGGGGGGGGGGGAGGTGGGGAAGGAGAATGATAATGTGGCCCCTTTAAGGGGGTGATCCCTGAGAGCCATGTGTACAGGCCGGTCCCAAGGCAGCATGGGAAGCCAAGCCAATTGGGTGCAAGGGCGCATCCTGGGACAGGGAGGAGCCTCGGTTGGAGTCAGGGAGGAATTAAGAATAGACGTGTATAAAGTTCAGTCAGACCCTGTCAGGGGGAGGCAATGACCTAATGGTATTATCACTAGACTATTAATCCAGAAACTCAGCTAATGCTCTGGGGACCCGGGTTCGAAACTTGCTACAGCAGAGGGTGGAATTTGAATTCAACAAAAAATATCTGGAATTAAGAATCTACTGATGACCATGAAACCATTGTCGATCGTTGGAAAAACCCATCTGGTTCACTAATACCCTTTAGGGAAGGAAATATGCCATCCTTACCTGGCCTGGACTACATGTGACTCCAGAGCCACAGCAACGTGGTTGACATTGCGTTCTTAAATGGCCGAGCAAGCCACTCAGTTCAAGATCAATTCAAGACAAGAGAGATTAAATGACAAATACTGCTTTACCTGGCAGGGATGAAACCATGATCAGGCAGGGGACAAGGCCAGCCCATCACGCTGGGGTGCGCTGACTCCTGTGTTGGTGGTTTGCCTAAGCTAGGGTAGAGTAAGGGATCAGGGTAGCCAATGAGGTTAAACCGAGGCATCACTGATGCAACTTTTCAAAACCATCTCAGACTTTTGGCTAAGATGAGGTTTTAGATCAAGTCCAGGAGAGGATGCAGTGCCTCATCCTGTCAGTTTGGATCTTGTTTGGTCGAGCCCAAGATGGGATGTATGTCTTGTCTTCTCAGCTTGGATCTTGGATGTGGGCACCATCATTGGGTTTAAGTTGATTTGGCCTTTTTAATTAGAAATGAGATACAAAAAGGTACCAATAAAAAGATAAATGCTGATGTAATATTTCTATAACTGTGTTTCTATAAGCGCCTGCAATAGTTGTTTCATTTTCCTGACTATGATATATTATTCATCCAGGACTACGAAAAACATCAAAAAAATTTATGGACTTCAAACCGAGTCTGTCAGAAATGCCTGTTCTGAGAGTCCTTCCTTATTGTGCAAGATCATCAGGGGAAGCCAAGTCACACCTTCTGCTTAACAGCACTAGACATTTCAGTGAATCTTCATTCAGTGAAAAATTTTGAGACATTTAGATAGATTTTCCTTGTATTAGTGAATTAGTGTAAGTGAGGTAAGTTGGTAGGGTGGCAAGGTGACAGAGTGATAGGGTGGAAGGAAGTGTGGGAAGGTGCATAAGATGGTGGGGTGAGAGAGTTGTACACTGGGTAGAGTGGAAGGATGGCTGGGGTACCAGTTGAGTAAGGAGGCAGGGTGGTTGGATGGCAGAGTGGATAGTGTGGGTGGTCTCATAATGTGTACAGAATATGGATTCTTTATGCTACTGTGGTGATGGCTCATTGATGAGATCCTTGAGACTTGTGTGTTTAAACGTAAACAATTATTGATAGGCTTTGACAATTTACAGCTCCAAGTACGGTCATGCAAGGTATTGCTCCAACTTGCATGCTGCTTACAGAGTGGTGCTCCGAGTATCTCTTACCATGTGACTGCCTACATCACACTGTGGGCAGTGTCATCCTCCAGTCGCATGTTAACCCTTGCTTTGCCGAATATCTTGATATTATAATGCATGCGGGCGCACATCATCGCAAGTAGAGTGGCAAAGTGGGTGGAATGCTAACTGGGTAAAGTGGCAGGGTGATTGGTGAGTAGATTGGGTAGGGTGGTAGGGTGAGTAGGGTACCAGCTAGGTAAGGTGGCAGGGTGATAGAGTGATAGGATGGGTAGAGTGGGTAAGGTGGCAAAATGGATAGAGTGGGTAGAATGGGTAAAGTACCAGCTGTCGTTAGGGTGGCAGGCTGATAGGTGACAGAGTGATAGGGTGGGAAGTGTGTGCAGAGTGGTGAGGTTGAGTCAGATTAATGAGTCAGAGGGTTGGGGGAGTTGGGGGCTTGAGGAGGGATTGGAAGGTCATGGGGGGGTCAGAGAATTATGGGAGGGGGCGGAGAGTATTGGGGGTCAGTTGTATAGTTACACAGGAGTTAGACTAGGTTAGTTCCTGTCTGACATCCTGGCTAACTGACCAGGTTAATGAATCGAAAGTCTTGACTCTAACTCAGAGTTGGAGACTATTTTAGAGAGTTCCGGATGCAGGAAAATTGCCCACCAGCAGTTGAAACTTCCCAGGCAATTCCGGCTGGGGAAGGCCGGATACAACCATCTGGAAGATTGGGGCAATTAGCATGATTACCATAAAATGTTTGTGTTCTGCAGGTAATTAAATTGCAGCTTTATCGTGTTGCTGGCCAAGAGATGAATCTTCCATTAAATCAATCAATAATTGAGAGAATTCCTTCCATTTATTGCAAAATCTTGAAGAAGGGCTAAGATAGAGAGTGGAAGAGAGGACTAATTGAAAGAAAAGATCATTTGGGCAGTCAGCATTTTCTTGTACTAAACACTGAATACAAGTCAGATTCAAAGAAGGATCTTTCACCTCAGATATTCCCAAAGTGTTTTACAAATGACACAGCGTTTCAGAAATACAATCTGCTGTCTTGAACATTAATTGAAGACTGACATTCTAGTGCAGCGCTGAGGGACTGCTGCGTGGTTGGAGATGCCTTGTTTTGATGGCACATTAAACTGGCACCTCTTTTGCTCTCTCACTGAACATCAAAACAGCCCATGACGCTATTTTGAAGAAGTGGAGCAGAGTTCGTCCCATGGCAAAAAACAGATGATCTGATCAATATTGTTGTGGGATCTTGCTGTGCATTAATTGGCTATAGCAGTGGCAACACTTTGAAAGTGCTTCCTTAACTGTTTGGTTAATTGGGCCATGCTGGGGTTGTGAAAGACGCCATATCAATGCAAGTTGGTCTTTCTTCATGTAGGAAATATAGCAGCCATTTTGAGCACAGCAAGATCCCTAAAACAGCAAAGTTTTAAAGTTTTTTTATTAGTTATTCTATGAGGGGCGGCATGGTGGCACAGTGGTTAGCACTGTTGCCTCACAGCACCAGGGACCCGGGTTCGATTCCCGTCTTGGGTCACTGTCTGTGCAGAGTTTGCACATTCTCCCAATGTCTGCATGGATTTCCTCCGGGTGCTCCGGTTTCCTCCCACAGCTCAACGATGTGCAAGTGAGGGACATTGGCCATGCTGAATTGTCCCTTAGTGTCCCAGAATGCGTAGTTTAGAGGGATTAGCGAGATAAATATGTGGGGTTACGGAGATAAGGCCTGGGTAGGATTGTTGCTGGTGCAGACTCAATGGACCAATGGCCTCTTTCTGCACTATAGAGATTCTATGATTCCAGTGTCACAGGTAGACATACATTAACACTGCAATGAAGTTACTGTGAAAATCCCCTAGTTGCCACAGTCCGGCACCTGTTCGGGTACACTGAGGGAGAATTTGGCATGGCCAATGTACCTAACCAGCACATCTTTGGACTGTGGGAGGAAACCAGAGCACCCGGAGGAAACCCACGCAGATACAGGGCGAATTTACGAACTCCACACAGACAGTGACCTAAGCCGGGAATCGAACCTGGGTCCCTGGTGCTGTGAGGCAGCATTGCTAACCACTGTGCCACCGTGCCGCCCCTAAAATGCACTCGTCTTGGAGAACTCCTGTCTCTCTTTCACTGTATGGTTCCTAACTGTAGGGTAAAATTTAAATCAGGCTGCTAAGTGTATTTTTGGGGTGCCTAATTTAAGTGTGTAAACTAAGGGTCCCACCTCTCCGAAGAATGTACACACGCACCAATGTGCAAGCGCGCACGTACACATACACCACAAAACCCATAGAGACTGCAATGGGCAAGTATGTGGGAAGTTGATGAAAAATAAATTAAAGACAGGCTCTTAAGACAAATAAACTTCCAGGGCTATGGGGATTGAGAGGAAAATTGGATGATCTGGATTGCTGAGCTGCCATGGACTCAATAGGCTGAATGGCCTTCTTCCATGCCATTGTGATCCTATGGATTGGATTTTCATGAAGAAGATTGGAAGCATGAAGCAGGAAAGTATCAACCGTAACAAAAAAGCAGGCTGAACGGATGGGGAGATAGTTATTTTTCCAGATGGCCTTATTATGACTTCTTGGCTGAGCTCCAAGAATGACTAATGCACTCAGCCTTGTGGGTAATGTTGACACAGCTGGCAGGGGAGTGGCAGATTTGTTTTATTGGCATCTTTATCACCTTTTAATAAAATGAACTTTCTTTGAAGTGGTTTATCAATCTATCTGTGTTTATTTATACAAAATTAAAATGTGTTATATGGATGAAAGGTTGTTTCACATTGATGCTATGGATGGTTGTGATTGATTGACAACTTCTTTAAGAGGAGGTAAGAGGAGCAATGTTTAATGAGAATGTTTAATGGCTGTTTTGCTTCATTGGTTCCCAACTCAGGGCTAGGGTTTCCTCGTGGCTCCTGATTCCACAGAAGTGCTGTGGGCCAGACCTTAACAGAGCAGGCCTGGCTCCATCAAAATTGCAAGGGGGAGGTGGGGGGAGCGGGGCAGGGTGCATTTGAAATGCCCGCTGCCACACTGGAGCCAGCAAGGGATGGAAGTGCAGCATACAGATGGGCAGCCTATCCGGCACCTGCGAAAATTGTCAGGAAGAGGAATGGGGGCAGGAATCTCGGGATCGTGTCTCGTAGCCACTTTCAAAGGCTTCCTGACTCAAGCACAAAATCCTGTAGAAAAATCCAGAACACCCTGTGATAATATCTAGGCCGTGAGATCCAACGAATTTCAACCATTCCCAACAGGAGTGTGAACATCAGCACAGAGCAGTTGGGCTGAAGAGCCTGTTCCTGTCCTCTGATTACTTTGTGACACTTTGGTAAAACTGAATGGGAAATGTATGTCGTGGCTGAAAATCCAAAAGAACTGGACTTCCTCCTCTGGAACATAGAATAGTACAGCACAGGAACAGGCCCTTCAGCCCATGATGTTTTGCCGAACATGACGTCAAATTAAACTAATCCCTTGGTGCATATCCCTCGATTCCTTGCACATTCATGTGCTTATCTAAAAGTCCCTTAAACGCCTCCATCGTATCTGCCTCCACCACCACCCCTGGCAACGTGTTCCAGACACATAACACTTTCTGTGTAAAAAACATTAGGCACAACCTCAGGCTAAAGGGATGATCCTTTAAAAGAGAGATGAGGAGGAATTTCTTCAGCCAGAGAGTGGTGAATCTGTGGAACTCTTTGCCGCAGAAGGCTGTGGAGGTCAGGTCATAGAGTGTCTTTGAGGCAGAGATAGATAGGTTCTTGATTAATAAGGGGATCAGGGGTTATGGGGTAAAGGCAAGAGAATGGGGATGAGAAAAATATCAGCCATGATTGAATGGCGGAGCAGACTCGATGGGCTGAGTGGCCTAATCCTGTTCCTATGTCTTGTGGTCTTATGGTTTCACATCTCCTTTGAACTTTCCCCTTCTCACCTTAAGTGCATGTCCGCTAATATTAGACATTTCAACTCTGTGAGAAAGTGAAGTCTGCTGACAGCAAGGAAACAACTATTGCTATTGAAGTCATTATTATTTGACAATCTTCCTTACCCACGGGTTCTTGCCATCCTTAAAGCGTCTTTTAAAGAAGAAAAGACAAATAAGATGAAGCAAACATCCAGCAGAAATAGGAATGGACTTAACTGCCAGCCCCTCTCAGAGGACCAGTGATGTAAGCACGCTATTCTTCTCATAGCTCTCATTCAGTGCATCAATTTGTTAAACAATTTGCAACACCCCATGTCTCCCTTCAAAGGCTGCACTGGGAAGATGCTCTTTAGAGCCGCACGGTGGTTAGCATTGCTGCCTCACACCACCAGGGACCCAGGTTCAATTCCCGACTTGGGTCACTGCCTGTGCAGAGTTTGCACGTTCTCCCCGTGTCTGCGCGGGTTTCCTTCAGGTGCTCCGGTTTCCTCCCACAATCCGAAGACGTGTGGGTTAGGTGGATTGGCCATGCTGAATTGCCCTTTCATGTCAGGGGGGACTAGTAGGGTAAATCCGGGGGGGTTCTGGGGATAGCGCCTGTATGGGATGTTGCCAGTGCAAGCTCAATGGGCTGAATGGCCTCCTTCCACAGTGTAGGGACTCTGTGATTCTTTCACTGCAACAATCCATTCTTTATTAACTGCAAATCAATCTCGAAAGAGGTTTATTCTATTATTGATTCATTTGATTTACGACTTAAACTGTAAATCATAAAGAATGTGCCTGATAGAACTTCCAGAGAATCCACAGTCTATCTGCCCGAGGAAGAAAGACATGCATTTCTATAGCACCTTTCACTGCCCTGTGATATTCCAAAAGGGACTTACAGCTGTACATTACTGTTGGAATGTAGGAAAAGCAGCAGCCAGCATGTGCACAGCGAGCAGTCAAATTAAAACCACAAAAGGAAATAAAGTTATTCGACCTTGCCCTCACCAGCCTACCTGTCACAGATGCCTCTGCCCATGACTTTATTGGAAGGAGCCACAAACACACATTCCTTGCGGAAACAGAAGTCCCATCTTCACATTGATTCTGTCCACCATCAACATCCGAGGAGTTACCATTGACCAGGAACTGAACTGGACCAGCCATGTAGACACTGTGGCTACAAGAGCAAGTTTGAGGCTTGGGATTCTGGAGAGAGTAAACTTGCTTCCTGACTCCCCACAACCTGTCTACCATCTACAAGGCACATATCGTAGAGCATAGAATCTCTGTAGTGCAGAAGGAGGCCATTCGGTCCATTGAGTCCGACCACAATCCCACTCAGGTCCTATTCCCCTAAACCCCACATATTTACTCTGCTAATCCCCCTGACACTAGGGTCAATTTAGCATGGCCAATCAACCTAACCCGTGTGTCTTTGGACTGTGAGAAGAAATCAGAGCACCCGGAGGAAACCCACGGGGGAATGTGCAAACCAAGGCCAGAATTGAATCCCGGTCCCTGGCGCTGTGAGGCAGCAGTGCTAACCATTGTGCCACTGTGCCACCCACATGACGAGTGTGAACGATACTCCTCATTTGCCTGGATGAGTGAAACTCCAACTATACTCAAGATCAACACAACCATCACTGAGTCAAAAACCTGAATTCCCACCCTATCAGTAGATGTACCTAAACCATCTACTCGTAGTGTCATGGAGCCATTTATGGGTGGCAGAGTTTTCAGAGGGCAACTCACCAAGGGAAAATAAAGATGGCTACAATGACATGAAACTGTGTCACCGTGTCACCAATGTATCAAGCATTTTGGTATAAATGGCTTTATCTTCATCGATCCCCAGGGTAATTAAAATGTCATCTGTACAGTCCCCCTTGGTCTATAACAGTGTACTGACCTACTCATAGTCTGGCTTCATTGAGAGGCCTAATGCTGTGTGAAATCTTGCATCAGTTTGGATACAATTCAGCCTGATTTGAACCTGCAACTTCCTCAAAACTTTCCAGTAGAAGTAGAGATTTGTCTATCACTATCTTCATACCGCTTGCCATCATGTTACTGTGTTGTTGGTTTGGAATATTTTCAGTAACTCTGGAAGGCTATCCACTGTAAACACTCTAATTTTATGGGAACATAATTACAGTTATAAGTACACTCCTTTAACACTCGTTTCTTTTCAGACTGCTTTCTCCTGGACTCTCAGATCACATGCGTTTGTATGACACTTCCAAATGCTCTGTTATTACATCCTTAATAATTGACTCCAGCATTTTCCCCATCACTGATGTCAGACTAACTGGTCAATAATCCCCTGTTTTCTCTCTCCCTCCTTTTTTTAAAAATGGGGTTATGTTAGCTACCCTCCAATCCACCGGAATTCTTCCAGAGTCTATAGAATGCTGGAAAATGATCACCAATGCGTCCATTATTTCTAGGGCCATTTCTTGAACACTCTGGTATGCAGAGCATCAGGCCCTGGGGGCTTAGTGATTTTAATCCGCCAATGCCCTTTAGGGAAGGAAATCTGCCGTTCTTACCTGGCCTGGCCTACATGTGACTTCAGAGCCACAGCAATGCCCTCTGAAATAGCCGAACAAGCCATTCAGTTGTATCAGCGTTTCACCACCACCTTCTCAAGGGCAACTAGGGACGGACAATAAATGCTGGCCAACTAGCGACACCCATGATTCACAAATGAATAAAAAAAAGCTGTGATACCTTATTCCTGAGGCAGTCAGCCATATCCTCTGACTTCAGGCCACAAAGACCCAAAGACTGCCTGCTGGCTGGCAAGGTCTGCCCACACTATGCCAGACTCAAGTCTCTGGCTTGGCAGCTGATGACTTGGTGTTGTCACTAAGTTCCCTGCCTGGATGGCTCGGAGGTAGCCCTATAATATTTACCAGAGTCTGATTGGTGCTGTGCCCTCCACAAACTTGCTCACATGAGTGGGGGTGTGGGGCAACCATGGCTACTCGACATTTGGAGGACACCTCAGGAGGAAAAGAAAAAGGAAGAAGTGGAAGCTTCTGGAACCCCTGAGACACTAAGACTCAGGTTCCCCAAAAACCATGTCCTCACATCACCACTGATCCAAGGCTTCCCATCCATGTGGGGTGGGAATCCTGAAATGCCCAAAAAAATACACCATTCCATAACAATTTTGTCCAAGAACATTTCCAATAGAACACACAAACTTCAATCTTGTACTTTCCTTTAGTCTCCATCTCCTAGGTGCCTTTCTCAATCCCAGCGCTCCTGCACACTGTGTTACCCCAGTGGCTGCAGCATGGCTGGAGGGAGGCGACTGCCTTTCACTGGGGAAGATTGCAGATGGCTGTGTAGGGCACCCTCGAATGGCTCTGGGTTACCTGACGTCAGGTTGCACCCCCTTGGAATGGGCGGCAGCAGCCTGACAAAAAGCACAGGGGGCACCGGAGGAGTGCCAATAGTGGGAGCACATATACTACCACCCTGAGAGAGGACATTGAATTCTCAATGAGGTTCCTGCTCCACAGGGCCACTCACTAGGCGGAATTTGGGGTGGCACGGTGGGACAGTGGTTCGTACTGCTGCCTCATAGAGCCAGGGACCCAGGTTCAATTCCCGGCTTAGGTCACTGTCTGTGTGGAGTTGTGTTCTCCCTGTGTCTGTGTGGGTTTCCTCCGGTTGCTCCAGTTTCCTCCCACAGTCCAAAGATCTGCGGGTTAGGTTGACTACCATGCTAAGTTGACCCTAATTTCAGAGGGATTAGCAGGGTAAATATGTGGGGTTATGGGGATAGGGTGGGATTGTTGTCGGTGCAGGCTCGATGGGCCGAATGGTGTCCTTCTATTCTGTAGGGATTCTATGAGTCTGTGAATTTTCCCGTCCCGTCCACTGCAGGAATCGTCATGGGTGAGAGCTGATCATGCAAAGGTCCATTGACCTCAGGCAGGAATTTCCGGTCTTGGGGCAAGCGTGACTGGAAAATCCTGCCCATTGAGGCAGCGCCTCAACAGTCTCAGTAATCTGTTGGAGGACAGGCTGCTGTCAACACCCGTATCCACGGCGATGGTGATTACAACCTGAGCTCTCACCCAACACTCAGACGTTGCCTGGCTCTGCTTGTGTTGTAATGGAAGCCAAGGCCACAGCCACCAGGTTCTGTCTCATTGCTGGACATGCAAGTGGAGTTTGCCACCATTTCCATGCTGGAGAGGAAGGGATTCAGAGCTTTACAAAAAGATCTGTGCGATGTTGGCGCTGGACTCCTCCATGCTTCCTGACAGTGAGAGTCTCTGAGGCAGGTTTGTCCATGCGCCAGACACTTGGGTGTCCATCAGCATTCTCATGGAACTTGCCCTGTCAAAGTCTTCCTCTAAGTTCCTGTAACATAACTCATCTGAGGTGAGAGTGACTGCCCTCAACATCCATGGCAGCAGTTGACCAGGAGTGTCATCAGGGAGACTGAGGGTTAGATTCTCCAGCCTCCCCCCAGCGTTTTTCTCAGCGGTGGGAGGCAGCGTGCTGTCTGCTGGCAGCGGGATCTTCTGGTCCCGCCATTGTCTTTGGGAATTCCCATTGAAGCCACCATCAAGAAACATGCAGCGGGGGTGCAGTGTCGGCAGAGACTCCCATTGGCGCGCACAGTCCGAGAATTCCAGCCCTAGTTTTCGGAAACAGATAATTTTTTAAGTAATTTATATTTGTATATGTGAGTATTAGAAATAGGTGGTTGGCGGGGGGGGGGGGGGGAGTTTTCCCATCCTGCCCACCACAGGAACCATAGTAGGCCGAGGCCAGACCATGGAAAGGTCTGTTGACCTCAGGCAGCAGGATTTTCCAGTTTTGGGGCGAGTGCAGTCGGAAAATCCCGCTCAAGGTATAGATTTAAGTATAAACTTAAATTCATGTTCCTGTAATTCTGTGCTAAAAAAGGGTTAAAACTTCAGTTTAGCTTCATGCAACAAAAAAGTACCTTCAAGTCTGTAGTTAGTTCAGATACCCACATGGTAATAAGATTTTACAACGTCAAAGCAAATACAGGGTTTGCAAAAACTAAGCTGATGCTTAGCAACCAGGACCCCACACAGAAAAACTAAAGCAGTTAGTGCAGTCGAAAGGAGGTCACCCAAGAGCAAACAACGTTCCACAGGCACTGACAGTGCAGGCAGGACAGAAACAAGTCCCAGAAGCGAAAGAGCAGGAAGTCCTAGAAACCGGTGAACCTGACAGAAGAGAGTTCCAGGCAGACTGTGAAGTCAAAGGAACAAAGAACAGGAATCTAAAATTGGTCTCGTTCACTGAGGTTAAAGGAAAGAGCAGAGAGAGGCTCCAGTTAAAGACAGTGCTGCAAGGTGCAGACCTGGGAATTTCAGCTTGCGAGAAGTCAGATATCCAAGGTGATCTAAAGGTTGGTGACACCTTAACACAACCTGTGAAGCAGTCATGTTCTATTGGAATGGCTGGGTAGCTGGGAGATTGCTTGGAAGCTTCAATGCACGTGGTGTTCCAGGGCAGAGAAATACCAGAAGGAGATGTTGAAACTCTGGTGGTGGATCCTTGGTGAAGACATCCAAGAGAAATTATTGGTTTGGGAGAAGCTTCCAAGGTGTGCTCTTCCAGAGCAGAGATTTGATACCCCCATGTGGAAGTCAGAGCTTTAGTGAGACCAGTTGGCTCACAGTGTGATGAATGTCTGAAGGGAAATCAATGAGAAGTCCACAAATGCTGTATTGGGTGTATCTGTCACTTGGTTTCAGAATGTGGGGTGTCTGAACACATTTCGCCTGGTGACTCTGTTTATCTACATTTCTAAAAAGAGAATAAAAATGAAACTCTATCAAGCCAAATTCCATCCCTGGACCTGAATTGTCCAGTAGAGACATTAGCTGGGATCACGAGCAAAACTGGATTCAATGGGAATCAGGAGGAAAATTTTCAGTTGCTTGGAGTCATACCGGCACAATAAGAGATGATTGTGGTTTTTGGAGGTCAATCAACTCAGCTCCAGAACATCACTGCAGAAGTTTCTCAGGATAATGTCCTAGGTCCAACTACCTTCAGCTGCTTCATCAATGATCTTCCTTCCACCAAAAGGTCAGAAGTGGAGATGTTCACTAATGATTGTATAATGTTCAGCACCATTCGTGACTCCTCAGATACTGAAGCAGTCTGTGTCCAAATGCAGCAGGACCTGGACAATATCCAGGCTTGGGCTGACAAATGGTAAGTAACATCTGCACCACACAAGCACCAGACAATGACCATCTCTGACAAGAAGGGATCTAACCACCACCGCTTGCCATTCAATGGCATTACCATCACCGATTCCCCCACTATCAATATCCTGGATGTTACCATTGACCAGAAACTGAATTGAACTGTACTGAACTGGCCATATAAATACTGTGATTGCAAGAACAGGTCAGAGGCTGGGAAATTCACCTCCTGACTCCCCAAAGCGTCCATCATCTATAGGGCTCAGCGGTATGCACCATCTACAAGATTCAGTGCAAAGTCTCCTTAGGCAGCACCTCCCAAACCCATGGCCTCTACCATATAGAAGGACAAAGGCAACAGACAACATCTGGAAGTTCCTCTCCAGACCACTTACCATCCTGACTTGGGAATATATCGCTGTCTTCCTCACCGTCACTGGGACTAGCTCCCTAACAGCACCGTGGGTGTACTTATACCACATGGACTACAGCAGTTTAAGAAGGCAGCTTACCACCACCATCTCAAGGGAAGCTGGGGCTGGTCAATAAATGCTGGCCGAGACAGCGATGCCCACATCCCGTGAATGAATGAAAAAAACCTGACCCATTAGCGCAGCTTTATTTTAAGAGAGGCAGGCTAGCTGAAACATGTTCCAGTCACACACACACACTCCTGGATCCCCATGCGGAGTGGCCAGCCAGCGCACAGTTTGTGTAGCAGCCTCCTTCAGCTGGACCAGGCTATATGAAAATTGTGACCATGCATCTAAGAAGGGGGTAAAAAATGAATCTTCACTCAACTTGTTTGCAAAGGTCGAGTTTAGAGATTGATGGAGGACTCGGCTATTCCGCACGGTAAAACAGGCAGGAATCACATGGCATTGTGTAGGGACGCGACTTGTAATTACACAAGTGATTTACAATGAAGCAGTCTTTAACCACTTTCCCATTCATCAGTCTGTGAAGTTAACTGCTTTACTGTGATCACTCATCATTGTGCTTTTGCAAGTGGGTAGAACAGCGCGACAGGTGGATCGAATGAAATTTTAATTCACTCCTGATATGGAGTTCATCTTTTTGCCACTGGGAATGAGGCTTGCAATGGCGCTGCCACTGAAATGATTCCAGTTCGATAACAGAGGGCCCAATTTTACCATCGCGTTGTGCCCGTTTCTGGGCGCGAAAACTTGATAAAGTCAGTCGTGAGGCGCGTAGCGTGATCTGCGCCCGCCTCCCTGCCGGTTCCCTCTTTACCAAGGCCCGAAAATTGACACAATCGGGACAGCGCCTGAAACAGGCGCAACAGCCATTTAAATACAGTTGAATGTATTTAAATTGAATTAATGGGCTGCACGCCCAACTTTAGCGGCACTTCCCCCTTTGCCACCGCGTTCGCCCAATCCGGAATCGGCGTGAAACAGACATGCTCCATAAAAGTCCAATTCGGGCGCTCTATCAGTGAGGGTTAGTGAGGAGGTAGGTTTCTGGTGTCTTATAGAAACGTAGAAAAACTACAGCACAAACAGGCCCTTCGGCCCACAAGTTGTGCCGAACACATCCCTACCTTCTAGACCTACCTATAACCCTCCATCCTATTGCGCTCCATGTACTCATCCAGGAATCTCTTAAAAGACCCTATTGAGTTTGTCTCCACCACCACTGAGGGCAGCCGATTCCTCTCGCCCACCACCCTCTGTGTGAAAAACTTACCCCTAACATCTCCCCTGTACCTACCCCCCAGCAACTTAAACCTGTGTCCTCTCGTAGCAGACATTTCCACCCTGGGAAAAAGCCTCTGAGAGTCCACCCGATCTATGCCTCTCAACATCTGACGGCTCTCTGATTCTCATGGGTGTCCTTTCGTTGCGGTCATTTTCTGTCTCGGGTCGGTGGCGGCTCTGCGAGTGTGTGGGAGGAGGGGTGGGGGGCTGTTGCTCAGCAGGGTCTCTGGTGTCTGACTTGCAGCACGGACCCGGGTCTCAGCACTGACCTCGGGTCTTGTGGTGCTGCTGGGTCCTCGTGCACTCAGCTCACTTCCAGCTGAAGGATGTTCACAAAGCCCTTGCAAATTGCACTGCTGCAGCCTCTCAACATTACCAGGAGCTGTGATTCGAGGGAGCATGTGGCTGGGGGAATTGGGGGGAATGGGGGGGCTGTGACTGTGGGGAGCATGTGGCTGGGGGAATTGTGAGGCTGTGATTGTGGGGAGCATGTGGCTGGGGGAATTGGGGGGAATGGGGGGGCTGTGATTGTGGGGAGCGTGTGGCTGGGGGAATTGGGGGGAGCTGTGATTGTGGGGAGCCTGTGGCGACATATTGGAGGAGGAGGAGGAGGAAGAGGATGAGGAGGCTGACCAGCCAGCCGTCACTGGGGAGGATGACCACCAGGAAGAGGAGGAAGATGAGGAAGAGCACCCCGAGGAACACCAACCAGGTGCTGGAGGGCTGGCAGCCCCAATGAGGCCCTGATCACCAGGCGGTTCAGTCGCTAGGGGTTTGTGTCTGTGGGATCCATCCTCCCCACCCCACACGCCCCCCTCCCCCCCCCCAAATTTCCTTCTATCTCCTGCAACATTGTCACACCAGAGTGGTGGGCCTGGGTACTCTGTGTTAGTGAGTTTTTTTCCAGGCAGGAGGGTGATGACAACTCGCTAAGCACCATTGTGATGATGCCCTTAGTCTGACTCCTGCCTGAGCTCCACATGCACGCTGGCACCTGGCCCACATCTGTGCAGTGGGTAAGGGATCTGAAACCCCCATACAGAGCACTGGGGTGGGTGGGCCGAGGACAGGAGAGAATCACTCGTGGGTTCTGGAAGAACAATGGCTTCCTTTTCTCAGTGACACAGCATTGAGGGGCCTCCCAACTGACAGCAGCATGAAGCATCCCTCCGGCGATCATCAATGGAAGAGGATTCCTATTCGAGACAAATCTGAGACAAATGAGTCACAGGTGGGTGGTGAAAAAACATTTAATTGCAATAAAGGTGTTTAAATCAGACATTCCAACATAAAAACTTGTGAACAGAAAATGTTAAGGTGCTTAACTATTTAACTAGTGCAGCCCTTCACCCGTGCCATCTCAGAGCAACTACAACTTCCTAACCTTCCTAACCTGAGTGGTCTACCACTCAGTGACCCCCCAGAATGTACATCGGAGGTGGAGGGGGCCAGCTGCCTACTCCAGAAATGTTCTTGGCAGACAGGATTAAGGAGAATCCCAAGGCATTTTATTCATACGTTAGGAACAAAAGGGTTGTCAGGGAAAAAATCGGACCTCTCAGGGACAAAAGTGGGGAATTATGCTTGGAGCCCAAAGAAGTAGGGGAGATCCTAAATGAATACTTTGCGTCGGTATTCACAATGGAGAGGGACGTGTTGACTGGGAGTGTCTCGGAGGGGAGTGTTGAACTGTTGGAGAAAATCTCCATTACAAGGGAGGAAGTGTTAGGTTTGTTAGAGAATATAAAGACTGACAAATCCCCAGGGCCTGATGGAATCTATCCAAGGCTGCTCAGGGAGATGCGAGATGAAATCGCTGGGCCTCTGACGCAACTCTTTGTCTCGTCACTGGACGCAGGTGAGGTCCCAGAGGATTGGAGGATAGCTAATGTGGTCCCGTTATTTAAGAAGGGTAGGAAGGATAACCCGGGTAATTATAGGCCGGTGAGCTTGACGTCCGTGGTGGGGAAGTTGTTGGAGAAGATTCTTAGCGATAGGATGTATGCGCATTTAGAAAGGAATAAACTCATTAACGATAGTCAGCATGGTTTTGTGAGAGGGAGGTCATGCCTCACTAACCTGGTGGAGTTTTTTGAAGAAGTGACCAGAAAAGGGCCATGGATGTCGTCTATATGGACTTTAGTAAAGCGTTTGACAAAGTCCCTCATGGTAGGCTGGTGAAAAAGGTTGGATCTCATGGGATAAAGGGGGAGGTGGCTAGATGGGTGGAGAACTGGCTTGGTCACAGAAGACAGAGGGTGGTAGTGGAAGGGTCTTTTTCCGGCTTGAGGCCTGTGACTAGTGGTGTTCCGCAGGGCTCTGTATTGGGACCACTGCTGTTTATGATTTATATAAACAATCTGGAAGAAGGTGTAACTGGGGTGATCAGTTAGTTTGCAGACGACACAAAATTGGCAGGACTTGCAGTTAGTGAGGAGCATTGTCAGAAGCTACAGAAGGATATTGATAGGCTGGAAATTTGGGCAAAGAAATGGCAGATGGAGTTCAATCCTGATAAATGCGAAGTGATGCATTTTGGTAGAAATAATGTAGGGAGGACCTATACGATAAACGGCAGAACCATAAAGGGTGTAGATACGCAGAGGGACCTGGGTGTGCAAGTCCACAGATCCTTGAAGGTGACGTCACAGGTGGAGAAGGTGGTGAAGAAGGCATATGGCATGCTTGCCTTTATAGGACGGGGCATAGAGTATAAAAGTTGGGGTCTGATGTTGCAGATGTATAGAACGTTGGTTCGGCCGCATTTGGAATACTGCGTCCAGTTCTGGTCGCCACACTACCAGAAGGACGTGGAGGCTTTGGAGAGAGTACAGAGGAGGTTTACCAGGATGTTGCCTGGTATGGAGGGGCTTAGTTATGAGAAGAGATTGGGGAAACTGGGGTTGTTCTCCCTGGAAAGACGGAGGATGAGAGGAGACTTAATAGAGGTGTATAAAATTATGAAAGGCATAGATAGGGTGAACGATGGGAAGCTTTTCCCCAGGTCGGTGGTGACGTTCACGAGGGGTCATAGGTTCAAGGTGAGGGGGGGGAGGTTTAACACAGATATCAGAAGGACATATTTTACACAGAGGGTGGTGGGGGCCTGGAATGTGCTGCCAGGCAAGGTGGTGGAGGCGGACACACTGGGAACGTTTAAGACTTATCTAGACAGCCACATGAACGGAGTGGGAATGGAGGGATACAAAAAAATGGTCTAGTTTGGACCAGGGAGCGGCACGGGCTTGGAGGGCCGAAGGGCCTGTTCCTGTGCTGTATTGTTCTTTGTTCTTTGTTCGCCCCGTTGCCTGTGATGCGTGTGGCGGGCGTCCTCTGGAGACATAAGAACATAAGAAATAGGAGCAGGAGTAGGCCATCTAGCCCCTCGAGCCTGCCCCGCCATTCAATAAGATCATGGCTGATCTGAAGTCGATCAGTTCCACTTACCCGCCTGCTCCCCATAACCCCTAATTCCCTTACCGATCAGGAATCCATCTATCCGTGATTTAAACATATTCAACGAGGTAGCCTCCACCACTTCAGTGGGCAGAGAATTCCAGAGATTCACCACCCTCAGAGAAGAAGTTCCTCCTCAACTCTGTCTTAAACTGACCCCCCTTTATTTTGAGGCTGTGCCCTCTAGTTCTAGCTTCCTTTCTAAGTGGAAAGAATCTCTCCATCTCTACCCTATCCAGCCCCTTCATTATCTTATAGGTCTCTATAAGATCCCCCCTCAGCCTTCTAAATTCTATCAAGTACAAACCCAATCTGCTCAGTCTCTCCTCATAATCAACACCCCTCATCTCTGGTATCAACCTGGTGAACCTTCTCTGCACTCCCTCCAAGGCCAATATATCCTTCCGCAAATAAGGGGACCAATACTGCACACAGTATTCCAGCTGCGGCCTCACCAATGCCCTGTACAGATGCAGCAAGACATCTCAGCTTTTATAGTCTATCCCCCTTGCGATATAGGCCAACATCCCATTTGCCTTCTTGATCACCTGTTGCACCTGCAGACTGGGTTTTTGCGTCTCATGCACAAGGACCCCCAGGTCCCTTTGCACAGTAGCATGTTGTAATTTTTTTCCATTTAGATAATAATCCAATTTGCTATTATTTCTTCCAAAGTGAATAACCTCGCATTTGTCAACGTTATACTCCATCTGCCAGATCCTCGCCCACTCACTCAGCCTGTCCAAATCTCTCTGCAGACCTTCTACGCCCTCCACACGATTCACTTTTCCACTTATCTTTGTGTCGTCTGCAAACTTTGTTACCCTACACTCAGTCCCCTCCTCCAGATCGTCTATATAAACGGTAAATAGTTGAGGCCCCAGTACCGATCCCTGCGGCACGCCACTAGTTACCATCCACCAACCAGAAAAGCACCCATTTATTCCGACTCTCTGCTTCCTGTCGGATAGCCAATCCCCAATCCACGCTAACACCCTACCCCCAACTCCGTGTGACCCAATCTTCTTCAGCAACCTTTTGTGAGGCACCTTATCAAACGCCTTTTGGAAATCCAAAAACACCACATCCACCGGTTCCCCTCCGTCAACCGCACTAGTCACATCTTCATAAAAATCCAACAAGTTCGTCAAGCATAACTTTCCCCTCATGAATCCATGCTGCGTCTGCTTAATCGAACCATTCTTATCCAGATGGCCTGCTATTTCTTCTTTAATGATGGATTCCAGCATTTTCCCAACTACAGGCGTTAAGCTAACCGGCCTGTAGTTACCCGCCTTTTGTCTATTTCCTTTTTTAAACAGCAGCATAACATTAGCCGTTTTCCAATCCGCTGGCACTACCCCAGAATCCAACAAATTTTGATAAATAACCACTAACGCAGCCGCTATTACCTCTGACATTTCTTTCAGTACCCTGGGATGCATTCCATCCGGGCCCGGGGACTTGTCCACCTTCAGTTCCATTAGTCTACCAAGCACTGCCTCCCTGGTAACATTAATTGTATTGAGTACCTCTCCTCCTACCAACCCTCTATCGTTAATATTCGGTAAACTATTTGTGTCTTCCACCGTGAAGACTGACACAAAAAACTTATTTAAAGTTTCAGCCAATTTCCTCATTTCCCACTATTAAATCCCCCCTCTCGTCCTCCAAGGGTCCAACATTCACTCTTGCCACTCTATTCCTTTTTATATGTTTGTAAAAGCTTTTACTATCATTTTTTATATTTAGAGCTAGCCTAGTGTCATAACCTATCTTTCCTTTCTTTATCGCTTTCTTAGTCGTTCTTTGTTGTTTCTTAAATTTTTCCCAATCTTCCGATTCTCCACTATTTTTGGCCACTCTGTACGCATCGGTCTTTAATTTAATACTCTCCTTAATTTCCTTCGTTATCCACGGCTGGCTATCCCTTTTCTTACAGTCCTTCTTTATCACCGAAATATATTGTTGCTGAGTACTGAAAAGGATCTCCTTAAAAATGCTGCACTGTTCCCCAGCTGTCCTACCTACCAGTCTGCTCTCCCAGTCCACCTTAGCCAATTCAGCCCTCATCCTATCGTACTTCCCTCTGTTCAAGAGACCTTGGATCTTGAGGGCCCTGGCCTGCGTCCAGGTGTCTGGGATGTTTCCATGGCACCCTCTTCATCCTGAGATGCCCCGGTGTCAGGAAGGGAAGAGTCAGAAGGTGTAGCCACAGCCACAGTCCCCTGGCTGGAAGGCCCCGGCATGGGCTCAAGCCCTTCCTCCTCCCTTGGGGTTCCTGTGGGTCCCTGAGTCACTCCATGGGATGGTGGTGCTACTGCAGTGAGCTCCAGAAGCTCCGGTGTCAACTGGCACTGCCAGTCCTGGAGGACCACCTGCGTCCTACCCATGGTGGTTGAGCCCTCTGCGATGGCCACTTGAGTCGGGAACCAAATCTCAATGGCCGCAGGAAGTGCCCTCTGCGACTGGGCCATGCTCTGCAAGCCCTCAGCCATGACCCTCTGTGACTGGGCCACATTCTCAAGGGCTGTTGCTGTAGCCCGCTCTGTCTCAGCACTGTCCTGCTGGATCTCCTGCAAACTCTCGAGCCTCTCAGCCATGGGCTGCAGAACCTCGAGAATCCTGTTCAGTCCCTCCGCTGTGGCCTGCTGTAACTCGGCCATTGCTAGGAGCCTGCCACTCATGGTGAGGATCCCTTGCCCCATGCTTTCCACTGCAGATGCCACCCTTGCAGTATTGGCCTGGGAAGCACACAAGACAGGCGATAGCTGGTCCACCTGAAAGCTTTGAGACTCCTCCCAACAGCCTCGTAGTTGGTCCAGTGTGACCGTCAGCCCCTCCTGCATTCCCTGGCTCTGTTGCTGCATTTCCAGCAGCTGAGGGAGAAGTGACCTCAGAGGCCCAACATGTAGCCTGGGGCCAGCTAAGTCCTCACCTCTGGCAGGCCCCCACATGCCAGAGGCCTCGGACATTCCCTCCTCCACCCGATGTACATTATCAGATGTGTCGTACTCACCAGAGAGTGACCCAGAAGCCTCACCACAAACTGGACCCACTGACGTGTCAGTATCTGGGATGGTGAGTTGTGAGGTGGAAGCTGATGTCTAAACAATGCCACCGTTGGAGGTCCCTTCACCCATATCCTCCGAGACTTATCCGAGTTGTCCTGACCAGGACGGGCAGGAGCTGCAATAGGGGCCTGGAGATCAGAAGGCCCCAGGGCATCCGGATCTGTCCCTGCAACACAGGACACAAGATTAAGTGCAAGGGAGGGAGAGGAATCCGGGATGCCAAACATGTGATTCACTTTTCTCCATTGAACATAGAACAAAGCACCAAGAAAATTACATCACAGGAACAGGCCCTTCGGCCCTCCAAGCCTGTAGCGACCAGGCTGCCCATCTGATTTGTAACCCCCTATCCTTCCGGGGATCATATCCCTCTATTCCCATCCCATTCACATATCTGTAAATATCGTATCTGTATCCACGACCTCCCCCAGCAGCGAGTTCCAGGCACTCACTACCCTCTCTGTGCAAAGAAACATGCCTCGTACATCTCCTTTAAACCTTGTCCCTCGCACCCGAAACTCGGGCCCCCGAGAATTTGCCTCAAAGTGAGTGGAGGAATGACAGGTGCTCACGTCTTGACAGCAGCCCCACCATGCTGTCACTGACAGCCCGCATCTCCCCTTCCCTTGACAGCTCCAGCACCCGCTCCTCAAAGGGGGTGAGGATCCGGAGGTCTGTCTCACCACTCCCTGTCTTCACCCTCTCACGGGTGTTGTACTCTGTCTTCTCCTGTGGAGACAGAAGGAGCCATGAAATAAATGGTGGCGTGACTCCTGCAGAGTATCAGGTGGTGGCCCTTAGAGGGCAAGCGCAGTGGGGCTCTTCGGGGGGATAAGAAGGAGCTGCTTGGGGGTCAGGAGCTGGGGATGGGAGGATCTGGGGGAGATTTGGAGGAAGATGCAAAATGGGGTTCAGCGCTCACCTTTGCTGCACGGATGAGGTCATTGACTTTTTTCCGGCACTGCTTCCCGGTTCGGGGGGGCCAGTGCCCTGGCACTGACCAGGGTGGCGACTTCCTCCCAGGCTGCATTTCCATCAGAGCCCCTGGGTCTTTGAATGGGATGGGAATAGAGGCATATCATCACCGGAAGGGTAGGGGGTTACAAATCAGATGGGCAACCTGGTCGCTACAGGCTTGGAGGGCCGAAGGGCCTGTTCCTGTGATGTAATTTTCTTGGTGCTTTGTTCTATGTTCAATGGAGAAAAGTGAATCATGTGTTTGGCATCCCGGATCCCTCTCCGTCCCTTGCACTTAACCTTGTGTCCTGTGTTGCAGGGACAGATCCGGATGCCCCAGAGCTTCCTGGACTCCAGGCCTGCACTGCAGCTCCTGCCCATCCTGGTCAGGACAGCTCGGATGAGTCCTCGCAGGAAATAGGTGAAGGGACCTCCGAGGGTGGCACTGTTTTAGCGTCAGCTTCCACCTCACAACTCACCATCCCAGATACTGACACGTCAGTGGGTCCAGTTTGTGGTGAGGCTTCTGGGTCACTCTCTGGTGAGCACGACACATCTGATAATGTACATCGGTTGGAGGAGGGAATGTCTGCGTCCTCCTGGGGGGAAGACGGTGCCCTGCCTCGCCTCTGCTGCATCCAGCAGCCTCCCGATGTCGCTTTCAGTAAATCGGGGGACTGGTCGTGCGCACATTTTGTTCAGGAATGCCTGCCTGCCTGTCCATTCTGGAGTTTTTTATGGAGCTGCCCCTCGTTAGGGCAGATCAGCTGCAGGCAGTTTGACAGAGCATTCCAGCAAGTTCCATGCAGTTTGCTTGTTAGCATTGAGGGGAAGGCAAGTGAGCTCTTGCAGGTGTGCTGCTGGGGAGGGCAGAGGGGGGGAGTGGATCAGTGCCTCAATGATTGGGGACAGGGGAGAGAGAGGGAGGTGTCACACAGCCATCAGAGTCTGGAGGAGATGGGGGCCTTGTGGGGGGAAGGGGGAGTGGCCCACAATCGGTCTGGGTGGCGGGGGGGATAAGGGGGTCAGTAATGTTGTGAGGGTGGGGCAATGTCTGTGGGGGCCAGGGGGAGGCATTATCCAGCCCGGGAGCGATGTGGCAGGGGAGCCGCATTCTATCATTTCTTTCTGCACATGCGCAGTTAGAGGCGCCGATCGGAGCTGCAGGATTTCGGGCGGGTTAAGCCCCGCCCACAGGCTTGTGCAGCGAGATTCGGAAACGCTGATATTTTTTCCGGCAGAGTGTGTATAGGGGCCCCTGAGAACGAGTCTAAAAGTCAGATCTGAAACACTCCCAGTTTCAAGTCCACCCAGCACTTAGAATCAAAATGGTAAAATAGGGCCCAACGAGTCCACTTTCCTCGTGATCAACATTAAACCCACTTGGATCATCAGAGAACCCAGTGCAAAGGGATTATATATTGTACCCCACTACCACCCCCACCCACCCCACAACCCCCATTTGTGCAAAGACATGAGAACAAACTGGGAACAACGAGCTTGCCGGATATTCCCTTGCAGCTCTGACCTAAGCCGACACTGTCTGGTCCAAAGCTCTGACTGTCTGCATAATACTGGCTTGCTTTAGCTAGGGGCTAACTGTTTTTAATTGGCACATTAAGCGAATACATTAACTGAAAATAACTCCTCATTCTCCGTTAAGCTCACATCACTAACAGTCAACAACCTAAAATGCCCACGCATGTGCCAATCACCAATGTTTTGGGTACCTTGCATGTCAACACTTGGGTCACTGTCTGTGTGGAGTTTGCACGTTCTCCTAGTGTCTGCGTGGGTTTCCTCCGAGGGCTCTGGTTTCCTCCCACTGTCCAAGTTTGTGCGGGTTAGGTGGATTGGCCATGCTGAATTGCCCCTTAGTGTCCCGGGATGTGTAGGTTAGAGGAATTAGCAGGGTAAATATGTGGTGTTTCAGGGATAGGGCCAGGGTGGGATTGTTGTCAGTGCAGACTCAATGGGCCTCCATCTGCACTGTAGGGATTCTATGCCTCTATGACAGCAAGCATTTCCCGGAACATTTGCACTCACCCAAGTTCTACGATGAGCGGAATAACTCTCATTTGTAAGTGGGCCTTGCCACATCTCCGAGAACATCCCAAAGCACTTCACAGACAAACTTTGAATTGCTGTCACTGGTGCTAAGGAGATAAATTTTCAGTCAAATCAAACACACTGATATCCATGAGCAGGACGCAATGACTGACCAATTCATCCATTTATCTATTTTAGTTAAAGAGGTTTTGTCCCTTGGCCTTGCTGTCTGTTTTTGATACTCTCAGCCATGCTGTCTGCTCCTGTCTCATGGCCTCACTGTCTGGTTTTGTTTCGTGGCCTTACTGTCTGGCTCTGTCTCTCCCCTTACTGTCTGGGTCTGTCTCTCTCCTTGCTGTCTGGTTCTGTCTCTCTCCTTGCTGTCTGGTTTTGTCTCTCTCCTTGCTGTCTGGTTCTGTCTCTCTCCTTACTGTCTGGTTCTGTCTCTCTCCTTGCTGTCTGGTTCTGTCTCTCTCCTTGCTGTCTGGTTCTGTCTCTCTCCTTGCTGTCTGGTTTTGTCACTCTCCTTGCTGTCTGGTTTTGTCTCCCTCCTTGCTTTCTGGTTTTATCACTGATGCACATCAATTTAGACACGAGGCTCGAGGCTTCAGTCAATGAAGGCTTTTATTTACTATTAATGAAGCTATCAGAACTTATGTACACTATCCCAGACTGAAGGGGTCCCGGCCAGAGCAGGGACTCTTATACCTCTCCCAGGAGGCGGAGCCCGACTGGGATGTGCCACAACAGTAACAAACACAGGTGTAACAACCCCACCCTAACCCAACAGCAACAATAGCACAATCCAACAGTAACATCTGTACACCCTTGTAGTCCTGGCCAGCCCCTGGCTCAGTACTATCCAGTGGGAACCAACGATGGTTCACCACATTCACCCCTCCTTTGAGAACAAAGGCCGGCGGGGTACAAAAAAACCAGAATAAAGTGTCAGCAGTCTATAGGTTCAGACGGTCAGGGGGACCGCACAGTCGTTGTGACCTCCTCAATACCGGCGGTGACACCGGAGTAGGCACTTGCAGTGGCGTTCTCCCCAAAACGGCGTCCAGCTGTTCTTCCACGGACTCACAGGCCGGTTGACCCTGAGGAGACGGTAGTGCAGGGGATCCTAACACGCCCTGCGGTGGTGACCATCTTCGGGGCTCAGGCAAGCTGTGCATGGGAGTAAAATTATTAAGCAATGGTCCCGATGCTGCCCGCACCATGTCCAGGGAAGAAATGAGAGATAATGGATTTGTTACTGGGGGTATGGGAGCGACAGGAGTTGCTACGTCCCCTGCAGGCGCCAGATCTCGGATCGAGACCGTGTCCTCTCGCCCGTCAGGATATGCCACATAGGCATACTGAGGGTTGGCGTGGAGGAGGTGGACCTGTTCGACCAAGGCGTCGGACTTGCGGGCCCTTACATGTCGCCGCAGGAGGACGGGTCCTGGGTACGTCAACCAAGATGGTAAAGATATCCCCAAGGAAGACTTCCGAGGGAATGAGAACATCCTCTCATGGGGAGTAGCATTGGTTGCCGTACACAGGAGGGAGCGAATAGAGTGAAGCGCATCAGGGAGGACCTCCTGCCAATGGGAGACTGGAAGACCTTTGGATTTCAACGCCAGTAAGACAGCCTTCCAGACTGTAGCATTCTCTCGTTCCACCTGTCCATTACCCCTAGGGTTGTAACTCGTGGTCCTACTAGAGGCAATCCCGTATGAGAGCAGGAATTGCCTCAAGTCATCGCTCATGAACGACGAGCCCCTGTCGCTATGGATATAGCTGGGGTACCCAAACAGGGTAAAAAGATCACGGAATGCCTTGATCACCGTGGCAGCGGATGTATCCGAACAGGGGACAACAAACGGGAACCGGGAGTACTCATCGATGATGTTTAGAAAGTACACGTTCCGATCTGTTGAGGGAAGGGGGCCCTTAAAATCAACACTCAGCCTCTCGAAGGGACGAGTGGCCTTGACCAAATGTGCCCGGTCAGGTCGGTAAAAGTGCGGTTTGCATTCCGCGCAAATCCGACAGCTCCTTGTTACCGACCTGACGTCCTCCACCGAGTAAGGCAGGTTGCGGGCTTTTACAAAGTGGTAGAGCCGAGTGACCCCAGGATGGCACAGATCATTATGGAGGGCGTTCAAACGATCCTCCTGAATACTAGCGCATGTTCCACGCGAGAGGGCATCCGAGGGCTCATTGAGTTTCCCTGGACGATACATGATATCGTAGTTATAGGTGGAGAGTTCAATTCTCCACCGCAAGATCTTGTCATTCTTGATCTTGCCCCTCTGCGTGTTGTTAAACATGAACGCCACGGACCGCTGGTCCGTGATCAGGGTGAACCGTTTTCCCGCCAAGTAATGGCGCCAGTGTCTGACGGCCTCCACAATGGTGTGGGCCTCCTTTTCCACCGCTGAATGCCAAATTTCGGGGCCTTGGAGGGTGCGGGAAAAAAATGCAACGGGCCTGCCCGCCTGGTTAAGTGTGGCGGCCAGGGCGAAATCAGATGCATCGCTTTCCACCTGAAAGGGGATGGATTCGTCTACCGCGTGCATCATGGCTTTCGCGATGTCGTCTTTCAATTTCTTGAAGGCCAATTGGGCCTCTGGCGTGAGGGGAAAAGTCGTGGACTTAATAAGCGGACGGGCTTTGTCTGCGTAGTTGGGGACCCACTGCGCATAATAGGAGAAGAAGCCTAGGCATCTTCTCAGTGCTTTTGCGCTAGCAGGCAAGGGAAGTTCAGCAAGGGGGCGCATACGGTCTGGATCAGGGCCAATGACCCCGTTTTCCACCACGTATCCCAGGATGGCTAAACGGCGCGTACGGAACACACACTTCTCCCTGTTGTAGGTCAAGTTCAGGCGAGATGCAGTGCGTAAGAAGTTATGGAGGTTTGTGTCATGGTCCTGCTGATCATGGCCGCAGATGGTGACATTATCCAGGTACGGGAAGGTAGCCCGCAGCCTGTTCTGGTCCACCATTCGGTCCATAGCACGCTGGAAGACCGAGACCCCATTGGTGACACCAAAGGGAACCCTAAGAAAATGATACAAGCGACCATCCGCCTCAAAAGCCATGTATTGTCAGTCCTCTGGGCGAATGGGGAGTTGGTGGTAGGCGGACTTGAGGTCTATGGTGGAGAACACCCGGTACTGTGCAATCTGATTGACCATATCAGATATGCGCGGGAGAGGATACGCATCCAGCTGCATATATCGGTTAATGGTCTGACTGTAATCAATGACCATCCGGGGTTTGTTCCCGCTCTTGACCACAACAACCTGTGCCCTCCACGGACTAACACTGGGCTGTATGATCCCTTCTCTGAGGAGTCGCTAAACCTCAGATCTAATGAAGATCCGATCCTCAGTGCTGTAACGCCTACTTTTAGTAGCGATGGGCTTGCAGCCTGGTACCAGATTTTGAAATAAAGAGGGTGTGGTGATCTTTAACGTAGAGAGATTGCAGGCGGGGCGCTTTGGGCAATTTGGAGACTGCAGCTGTTCTCCCACTGCCAGCGAAGGGAGTGGCCCACCGTACTGTAGGATTACACTCCTCAAGTGGACCATGAAGTTTAGTCCGAGAAGTATTGGCGCGCAAAGATACGGCAACACAAGGAGCTTGAAGCGCTCGTAAACTGTGCCTTGTACTTTCAAGGTTACCACGCAACTCCCTAGCACGGCAACAGACCGGGACCTTGATGCCATAGAGATTGTCTGTTTGGCAGGTTGAATCTGGAGTCCACACCTCTTCACAGTGTCAGGGTGGATAAAGCTCTCAGTGCTCCCGCTGTCAAACAGACAATAAAGCACATGATTGTTTACCTGGATATCCATCATTGAACGATCGAGCCTATGAGGCTTAGCCTGATCCAGGATGATCGACGCCACCGTTGGTTCATGAACGCCACTGCAGGCTGCTGAAGTCGATGCTGAGGACCCCTGCCGGTCGCTCGTGGTCATTGTCGACCAACATGGCCGCCCCCATGAATCGCACATGGGTGAGGGCGCCAAACTCAGCGACCCCTAGTGGTCATACTCCTCCGACTCCGTCGACCGTAATGGCGTCGTCCTGGACTCGCACGTGGACGAACCCCGCGACGAGTTCGATGATGATGGTGATGATCCAAGCTCCGAAGAATCACAGGCCGCACTGCCATTCCTGGGTTTCGATCTGCACACCTTTGCATAATGCCCTTTTTTACCGCATGCGGTGCAGATTACCGCTTTAGTGGGACACTTTTGTCGGGTATGTTTTGTTCCTCCGCAGAAATAGCACCGCGGGCCGCATGGGGCTGCAGCCATCGTCTGGCCCAAATGGGAGCACGCCATAACACAGCACTTCGAGCCCGAGGGGCAAGGAGGGATTTGCGACTGCTCCTGCCACGTTGTCTCCACGTGGTCCTCTGGATATAAGACAAAGCTCTTTGAAGCCGACTCGAGCATTTCAGCTAATTCGATGGCCTGGGTAAGATTGAGATTACCCTTTTCCAGCAGTTTGAGACGGATGTATGATGATCCGACCCCGGCCACAAACGCATCTCGGGCGAGGTCGTACATGCTCTGCTCAGCTGACACAGCTTTGCAGTCACAGCCCCTGGCTAGCTGTAAGAGCTCATTGGCATAGTCCTCCATCATTTCGCCCGACTGCCGACGTCGTGTGGCGAGGAGGTAACGAGCGTGTATCTCGTTAGGTGGTTTTGTATAGCGCTTCTTTAGAAGCTCGAGGCCCTTGGGGTAATTAGTGGCCGCACGGATCGCGAGGTAGACTGTGTCGCTTACCCTCGCATGGAGGACCCGGAGTCTGTCATCATCTGTAGTGACCGCTGCGGAGGCTGCTAGGTAATCTTCGAAACACTTCAGCCAGTGGTCGAAGGTGTTAGAAGCGCCCACCGCACGTGGGTCTAGCGTCAGACATTCTGGCTTGAGAATTTGCTCCATACTCTCCTTTCTTTTTTTTCTTCCGTCGAGAGTTTAATAATAGTAAATAAAATTAATGCACATCAATTTAGACACGAGGCTCGAGGCTTCAGTAAATGAAGGCTTTTATTTACTATTAATGAAGCTATCAGAACTTATGTACACTATCCCAGACTGAAGGGGTCCCGGCCAGAGCAGGGACTCTTATACCTCTCCCAGGAGGCGGAGCCCGACTGGGATGTGCCACAACAGTAACAAACACAGGTGTAACAACCCCACCCTAACCCAACAGCAACAATAGCACAATCCAACAGTAACATATGTACATCCTTGTAGTACTGGCCAGCCCCTGGCTCAGTACTATCCAGTGGGAACCAACGATGGTTCACCACAATCACTCTCCTTGCTGTCTGGTTTTATCACTCCCCTTGCTGTCTGGTTCTGTCTCTCTCGTTGCTGTCTGGTTTTATCTCTCTCCTTGCTGTCTGGTTTTGTCTCTCTCCTTGCTGTCTGGTTTTGTCTCTCTCCTTACTGTCTGGTTCTGTCTCTCTCCTTGCTGTCTGGTTTTATCTCTCTCCTTGCTGTCTGGTTTTGTCTCTCTCCTTGCTGTCTGGTTTTGTCTCTCTCCATGCTGTCTGGTTCTGTCTCTCTCCTTGCTGTCTGGTTTTATCACTCCCCTTGCTGTCTGGTTCTGTCTCTCTCGTTGCTGTCTGGTTTTGTCTCTCTCCTTGCTGTCTGGTTCTGTCTCTCTCCTTGCTGTCTGGTTTTATCTCTCTCCTTGCTGTCTGGTTTTGTCTCTCTCCTTGCTGTCTGGTTTTGTCTCTCTCCTTGCTGTCTGGTTCTGTCTCTCTCCTTACTGTCTGGCTCTGTCTCTCTCCTTGCTGTCTGGTTCTGTCTCTCTCCTTGCTGTCTGGTTCTGTCTCTCTCCTTGCTGTCTGGTTCTGTCTCTCTCCTTACTGTCTGGCTCTGTCTCTCTCCTTGCTGTCTGGTTCTGTCTCTCTCCTTACTGTCTGGTTCTGTCTCTCTCCTTGCTGTCTGGTTTTATCACTCTCCTTGCTGTCTGGTTTTGTCTCTCTCCTTGCTGTCTGGTTTTGTCTCTCTCCTTGCTGTCTGGTTCTGTCTCTCTCCTTGCTGTCTGGTTTTATCACTCTCCTTGCTGTCTGGTTTTGTCTCTCTCCTTGCTGTCTGGTTCTGTCTCTCTCCTTACTGTCTGGTTCTGTCTCTCTCCTTGCTGTCTGGTTTTATCACTCTCCTTGCTGTCTGGTTTTGTCTCTCTCCTTGCTGTCTGGTTTTGTCTCTCTCCTTGCTGTCTGGTTCCGTCTCTCTCCTTGCTGTCTGGTTTTATCACTCTCCTTGCTGTCTGGTTTTGTCTCTCTCCTTGCTGTCTGGTTCTGTCTCTCTCCTTGCTGTCTGGTTTTATCACTCTCCTTGCTGTCTGGTTTTGTCTCTCTCCTTGCTGTCTGGTTTTGTCTCTCTCCATGCTGTCTGGTTCTGTCTCTCTCCTTGCTGTCTGGTTCTGTCTCTCTCCTTGCTGTCTGGTTTTGTCTCTCTCCTTGCTGTCTGGTTCTGTCTCTCTCCTTGCTGTCTGGTTTGTCTCTCTCCTTGCTGTCTGGTTTTGTCTCTCTCCATGCTGTCTGGTTCTGTCTCTCTCCTTGCTGTCTGGTTTGTCTCTCTCCTTGCTGTCTGGTTTTGTCTCTCTCCATGCTGTCTGGTTTTATCTCTCTCCTTGCTGTCTGGTTTTGTCTCTCTCCTTGCTGTCTGGTTTGTCTCTCTCCTTGCTGTCTGGTTTTGTCTCTCTCCATGCTGTCTGGTTCTGTCTCTCTCCTTGCTGTCTGGTTCTGTCTCTCTCCTTGCTGTCTGGTTTTGTCTCTCTCCTTGCTGTCTGGTTCTGTCTCTCTCCTTGCTGTCTGGTTTTGTCTCTCTCCTTGCTGTCTGGTTTTGTCTCTCGGCCTGGCTGTCTGTTTTTATCCGTCTGCCTTACTCTCTGGTTTTGTCTCTCGGCCTTGCTGTCTGTTTTTATCTGTCTGCCTTACTGTCTGGTTTTGTCTCTCGGCCTTGCTGTCTGTTTTTATCTGTCTGCCTTACTGTCTGGTTTTGTCTCTCGGCCTTGCTGTCTGGTTTTGTCTCTCGGCCTTGCTGTCTGGTTTTATCCGTCTGCCTTGCTGTCTGGTTTTATCCGTCTGCCTTACTGTCTGGTTTTATCCGTCTGCCTTGCTGTCTGGCTCTTCTAACATTTGGGTCCATTCCAGAAAAGGCTATCAAAAAGATGTCCTGCTCTTACAGTCAAAGAAAGAAATGTTTGATAGTTTTATATACTTTCAACCTATCAGTTGTTTTGTACATGATACTTCTGCAGATGATCTGGGATATAGTAGGTGTTAATTTCAGCATCGAAAATAATGGTTATTATCTCTACATTAGGTTAATGACAAAAAATAAATGAACGCCTTTTATTGTCCTCAGCAAATTACAAAAACCTTTTGGTATTGGCTTCAGGACAGGAATGATTGTGAGGGGGCAAGTTATTTGTTGTTTTTTCTTACATACTGGTTGGTACTAGCAGGGGTTTTAAGAGAACTTAATATAATTTTGTGTTAAATAGGAGCTAATACACCCTGCCTGGTGGACAGTATTCCCTCATGCTGCCATATGAGAATCAGATCCATTATCGAAGGTGATTGTGAGTGTCCAAATGATTTCAGTTTGCTGCTATTTGTCCATTGAGTTTGTATTGATCTGGCTCACTGATTATTCATAAGGTTTGTGCTGCAACAAAGTGTACACAGTTGGGACATTAATTTACAATTGTGTATCTTTGTTGCTGCTTCCACCGAGAAAAGTAAGTCTTCTTCTCATAAGAGAGGCATGTAATTTGAAGTTGATTTCTTCCTCGTTAAAGAAATGATCTCTCTTATCATTGCTCACTGTAAATCGGATGCCATCCTCTAATAATGTCGCTGTAGGAGTTCCTCAGGGGACTGTCCTAGGTCCAGCCGTCTTCAGCTGCTTCATGGCTTTCCTTTCATCATATGGTCAGACAGAACACCCCGGTGGCACAGTGGTCAGCACCGCTGCCTCACAGCGCCAGGGACCCAGGTTCGATTCCCGGCTTGGGTGGCTGTCTGTGTGGAGTCTGCACGTTCTCCCCCTGTCTGCGTGGATTTCCTCCGGGTGCTCCGGTTTCCTCAGTGTACCTGAACAGGCGCCGGAGTGTGGCAACCAGGGGATTTTCACAGTAACTTCATTGCAGTGTTAATGTAAGCCTTACTTGTGACGCTAATAAATAAAACATCTCAAAATTCTGAAACTCCTTCCTTAACAGCGCTACACCTCGGGGACTGCAGCGGTTAAAGAAGGCAGCTCACCACTACCTTCTCTAGGACAGTTAGGGGTGGCCTTGGCAACAACACCCACATCCCAAGAACAACTGACAAAAAAAAGAGCCCTTTCACAATCTCAGGCCATTCCAAAGCACCTTCTAGCCAACTAAGCCCGGTCACTTTGAGGATGACACAAATACTCCTTAAGGGGAGGTAATGGCCTAGTCATCTTATGGCTACACTATTGACCCAGAAACTCAGCTAATGTTCTGAGGACCTGGATTCGAGTCCCACCATGGCAGATGGTGGAATTTGAATTCGATAAAAAAATACAACTGGAATTAAGAATCTAATGATGACCATGAAACCATTGTCGATTGTTGGAAAAACCCATCTGGTTCACTCAAGTCCTTTGGGGAAGGAAATCTGCCATCCTTACCTGGTGTGGCCCACATGTAAATCCAGAGCCACGGCAATGTGGTTGACTCTCAACTGCCCTCGGGCAACTAGGAATGGGCAACAAATGCTGGCCAGTCAGCGACACCCATGTCCCACGAATGAATTTTAAAAAACAAATACAGCCACCAATGTGCGCACAGCAGTCTGACAAATGACAATGTAATACTGACAAGATGAAGTGTTTTTAGTGATGTTGGTTGATGGATAAATAAGCACTTAAATTACAGCAGCAACAAAATATTTCCTAACTTTAATCATCTCCTGTCAGTAAATCAGAATCTCACCTCACTGCAGCAGGCGCTTAGGTTTGACAGCTGCCTACACCCTTCAATGAAATTTTTTAGTGGGGAGGAGAACCGCTGGATTAATGATTGAATCAGGGCTTGATCTAAGCACCCTTTCCAAACACATTAGCCACATTGAGGCATCATTCTCTGGCAGGTAGGGGCTGGAATATAGAAGCCAATGGATTTAATGAGCAATAGGGCCGACATATTCTCATTTTTGTTTACTTGAGTTGATTTATTATTGTCACATGTATTGGGAAACAGTGAAAAGTATTGTTTCTTAAGTGCAGTAAGTAGTCTCACAACACCAGGTTAATGTCCAACAGGTTTATTTGGTAGCACGAGCTTTCGGAGCGTAACCCCTTCATCAGATGTGTGAAGAGTTTGGTTCACAAACAGGGCTTATATAGACACAGACTCAATTCAAGATAATGGTTGGAATGCGAGTCTTTACAGGTAATCAAGTCTTTACAGGTGCAGACAATGTGAGTGGAGAGAAGGTTAAGCACAGGTTAAAGAGATGTGTATTGTCTCCAGCCAGGGCAGTGAGTGAGATTTTGCAAGCCCAGGCAAGTCGTGGGAGTTAAAGATAGTGTGACATGCACCCAAGATCCCAGTTGAGGCCGTCCTCATGTGTGCGGAACTTGGCTATCAGTTTCTGCTCAGCGATTCTGCGTTGTTGTGTGTCGTGAAGGCCGCCTTGGAGAACGCTTACCCGAAGATCAGAGGCTGAATGCCCTTGACTGCTGAAGTATTCCCTGACAGGAAGGGAACACTCCTGCCTGGTGATTGTCGAGCAGTGTTCATTCATCCGTTGTCGTAGCGTCTGCATGGTCTCCCCAATGTACCATGCCTCGGGACATCCTTTCCTGCAGTGTATCAGGTAGACAATGTTGGCCGAGTCACAAGAGTAGGTACCGTGTACCTGGTAGATGATGTTCTCACGTGAGATGATGGCATCCGTGTCGATGATCTGACACGTCTTGCAGAGGTTGCTGTGGCAGGGTTGTGTGGTGTTGTGGTCACTGTTCTCCTGAAGGTTGGGTAGTTTGCTGCGGACAATGGTCTGTTTGAGGCTGCGTGGTTGTTTGAAAGCAAGAAGTGGGGGTGTGGGGATGACCTTGGCGAGATGTTCGTCTTCATCGATGACATGTTGAAGGCTCCGGAGAAGATGTCGTAGCTTCTCCGCTCCGGGGAAGCACTGGACGATGAAGGGTACTTTGTCCGCCGTGTCCCGTGTTTGCCTTCTGAGGGGGTCTGTGCGGTTTTTCACTGTGGCGTGTCGGAACAGTCGATCGATGAGTCGAGCGCCATATCCTGTTTTACGAGGGAGTCTTTCAGCATCTGTAGGTGTCTGTTGCGATCCTCCTCATCTGAGCAGATCCTGTGGATATGGAGGACTTGTCCGTAGGGGATGGCTTCTTTAACGTGTTTAGGATGGAAGCTGGAGAAGTGGAGCATCGTAAGGTTATCCGTGGGCTTGGGGTACAGTGAAGTGCTGAGGTGACTGTCCTTGATAGAGATGCATGTGTCCAAGAATGCAACCGATTCTGGAGAGTAGCCCATGGTGAGTCTGATGGTGGGATGGAACTTGTTGATGTCATCATATAGTTGTTTCAGTGATTGTTCACCATGAGTCCAAAGGAAGAAAATGTCATCAATGTATCTAGTGTATAGCATCGGTTGAAGGTCCTGTGCGGTGAAGAAGTCTTGTTCGAACCTGTGCATGAAGATGTTGGCATATTGAGGAGGGAATTTGGTCCCCATGGCTGTTCCATGTGTCTGGATGAAGAACTGGTTGTTGAAGGTGAAGATGTTGTGGTCCAGGGTGAAGCGAATGAGTTGTAGAATTGCGTCTAGAGATTGGCAGTTGTCAGCGTTGAGTACTGAGGCAGTTCCCCCACAACGACGGCATTGCTGCAATGCACACCCCAAGACCAGAAACTCCTACCCGTAGTCAACACATCTTTAAATGGTTCGCCAACTTTTCTGTCCAACCCACGACAATCCCCATGACAGGCAAGGCTGTAAAATCGCTCTCAGTGTCTCTTTCATTCTGCGCAGCCACTTAAGGACAGCTTGCTTCATTAATGGCATTGTACAAATACAGTTCATTGTTATTGCTGTCTAAGTTCAGTGGCTTCCTTTGTTAGAATGTAACCAGTGATAACATTGGATCTGTTGTAGTGTGACCAATGGTAACATGCTGTAAGGGTCAGCTGACCCTGTAAACTATGTAACCAATGGCCAGCTGACTCAGTATAAATAAGAAGCTGCTGGTGTTTGTGGGAGTTTGGAATGGCCCAGGGTGAGGCCTCAAGTGGTGGTTTAATAAAGTCTCTTTATTAAACCTTTTTCTTTGATTTATAAGTTGGAGTAAATCTTGTTTTATTTTATTGCCCACAAATGAAGAGTTCCTTCTGCTGGACCAACAGGGGAAAGGCCATTGTAACTTGGTGTTTGTTTTTGAAGCGGTGCTACGATCATGACAGAAGGTAGAAGTAAACTGATGGGATTTGATTATCCCCCTGTCTTTTCAGATGCTGACCCATGCTGACACTGGAAGGCAGAGGTGGAAATGTGGACCCGTGTCACGGTAATACTGAAAAAAACCAAGGTGTGGCATTAGCTTTGTCACTTCCGAAAAGGAGCAAAGTATATTCTGATTGGATGGCGGGTGCCTTGAATAAAGAAGGGCTATGGCTCCTGCTTTGATGCTTAGATGAGTTTTACCAAAAAGATGAGTTCTTGGAGAATCATGAAGGATGGATTGACAGGATTAGAAGTTAAGATAGCCAGTCCATGGAGGATTTTGATAGGGGCCATAACAGGTGAATGGAATTCAATTTGGAGATTGCAGATGCAGTATTGGCATTTAAGTTGTTGGACTGTGCATGTCTGTTGCAGATGGATCCTCTTTTAGCAATGATTGGAATACAATTGAGGGGAATTGATCAAATACAGGAGGTGATGGCCTAGTGGTATTATTGCTCAACTATTAATCCAGATAATTTTCTGGGGACCTGGGTTCAAATCCTGCCATGGCAGATGATAGAATTTGAATTCAATTTTAAAAATCTACAGATGACCATGAAACCATTGTTGGGAAAAATTAATCTGGTTCACTAATGTCCTTTTTAAGGAAGGAAATCTGCTGTCCTTCCCTGGTCTGGCCTACATGTGACTCCAGAGCAACAGCAATGTGGTTGACTCTCAATCGCTCTCTGAAATGGCCGAGCAAACACTCAGTTGTAACAATCGCTACAAAGTCTCAACAAAGAAATGAAACCAGATAGACCACCTGGCATCAACTTAGGCACCAGAAAAGACAACAGCAAAACAAACAGCCCTGTTGACCCTCAAGGTCCTCCTTACTAACATCTGGGGGCTCATGCCAAAATTGGGAGAGCTGTCTCTCAGACTAGTCAAGCAACAGCCTGACATAGTCATTCTCATGGAATCATACCTTATAGATATTACCCCAGACACCACCATTACTATCCCTGGCTACATCCTCTCCCACTCAGCAAAGGTGGCAGCGGCACAGTGGTATAGTATCACAGTTGGGAGGGAGTTGCCCTGGGAGTCCTTAACATCAACTCAGGACCCCAAGAAGTCTCAAGGCTTCAGATTAAACATGGACAAGGAAACCTCTTACTGGTTACCACATACCATCCTCCTTTGGCTGATGAATCAATATTTTTCCATGTTGAACAACACTTGGAGGAAGCATTGAAGGTGGCAAGGGCACAAAATGTACTCTGGGGGATTTCAATGTCCACCACCAAGAGTGGCTCCACTGATGATATTTGTCAGGACAAATCCTTTAGGACCCAACCAGCACTATTGATCAGGCTGGTCGGGTCCTAAAGGATATAACTGCTAGACTGGGTCTGCAGCAGGTAGTGAAGGAACCAACAAGAGAAAATAACATACTTGACCTCATCCTTACCAATCTGCCAGCTGCAGATCCATCTGTCCATGACAGTATCGGTAAGAATGATCACTGCACAGTCCTTGTGGAGACGAAGTCCTGTCTTCACATTGAGAATAACCTCCATCGTCTTGTGTGGCACTATCACCATGCTAAATGGGACAGACTTCAAACCGATCCAGCAACTCAAGACTGGTCATCCATGAGGTGCTGTGGGCCAGCAACCACAGCGGAATTGTAGTCCAGCACAATCTGCAACCTCATAATCCGGCATATCCCCCACTCAACCATTACCATCAAGCCAGGGGATCAACCCTGGTTCAATAGAGAGTGCAGGAGGGCATGCCAGGAGCAGCACCAGGCATACCTAAAAGCTACCAAACAGGACTACTTGTATGCCAAAGGGCAAAAACAGCAAGTGATAGACAGAGCAAAGCGATCCCACAACCAACGGATCAGATCTAACCTCTGCAGTCCTGTCACATCCAGTCGAGAATGGTGGTGGACAATTAAACAACTCACTGGAGGAGGAGGCTCCACAAATATCCCCATCCTCAATGATGGAGGAGCCCAGCACATCAGTGCAAAAGATAAGGCTGTAGTATTCACAGCAGTCTTCAGCCAGAAGTACCGAGTGGACGATCCAGCTCGGCCTCTTCCAGTGGTCCTCAGCATCACAGATGCCAGTCTCCAGCCAATTCAATTCACTCCACGTGACATCAGGAAACGGTTGGAGGCACTGGATACTGCAAAGGCAATGGGCTCTGATAACATTCCGGCAATAGTACTGAAGACTTGTGCTCCAGAACTTGCCGCTCCCCTAGCCAAACTCTTCCAGTACAGTTACAACACTGGCATCTACCCGCAATGTGGAAAATTGCCCAGGTATGTCCTGTACACAAAGCAGGACAAATCCAACCCGGCCAATTACCACCCAATCAGTCTACTCTCGATCATCAGTAAAGTGATGGAAGGGGTCATCGACAGTACTATCAAGCAGCACCTGCTCAGCAATAACCTACTCAGTGACGCCCAGTTTGGGTTTCGCCAGGGTCACTCAGCTCCTGACCTCATTACAGCCTTTGTTCAAACATGAACTAAAAAGCTGAATCCCAGAGATGAGGTGAGAGTGACAGCCCTTGACATCAAGGGCGCATGTGACCAAGTGTGGCATCAAGGAGCCCTAGTGAAACTGGAATCAATGGGTGTCGGGGCAAACACTCTGCTGGTTAGAGTCATACCTGGTAAATAGGAAGATGGCTGTGGAGGGTCAGTCATCCCAGCTCCAGGACATCTCTGCAGGACTCCCTCGTGAGTGTCCTAGGCCCAGCAATCTTCAGCTGCTTCATCACCGACCTTCCCTCGGTCATAAGGTCAGAAGTGGGGATGTTCGCTGATATGTTCAGCACCATTTGCGACTGCATCAGTATCTGAGGCAGTCCATGTTCAAATGCAATAAGATCTGGATGATATCCAGACTTGGGCTGACAAGTGGCAAGTAACATTCGCGCCACACAAATGCCAGGCAATAGCCATCACCAATAAGAGACACTCTAACCACTGCTCCTTGACATTCAATGGTGTGACCACCACTGAATCCCCCACTGTCAACATCCTTGAGGTTCCCATTGACCAGAAACTCAACAGGACACGCCAGACAAACACAGTGGCTACAAGAGCAGGTCAGAGGCTAGGAATACTGCAATGAATAACTCACCACCTGACTCCCCAAACCCTATCCACCATCTACGAGGCACAAGTCAGGAGTGTGATGGAATACTCCCCACTTGCCTGGATTGGTGCAGCTACAACAACACTCGAAGCTTGACACCACCCAAGACAAAGCAGCCCGCTTGATTGGCAGCACATCCACAAACCTTTAATCTCTCCACCACCATAGCTCAGTAGCAGCAGTGTGTACCATCTACAAGATGCACTACAGCAATTCACCAAAGATCCTTAGACAGCACCTTCCAAACCCGCAACCACTCCCATCTAGAAGGACAAGGGCAGCAGATACATGGGGAACACCACCACCTGCAAGTTCCCCTCCAAGCCACTCACCATCCTGATTTGGAAATATATCGCCGTTCCTTCGCAGTCGCTGGGTCAGAATCCTGGAATTCCCTCCCTAACGGCATTGTGGGTCAACCCACAGCACGTGGACTGCAGCGATTCAAGAAGGCAGCTCACCACCACCTTCTCAAGGGCAACTAGGGATGGGCAATAAATGCTGGCCAGCCAGCAACGCCCATGTCCGACAAATGAATAAAAAAAATAACATCACTAAATGTTTTTTGGGAAAGAATCATTCCCAGCCATCTTGATCAATACAGATCAGAATGCCATAACGCCCAGAACAGAGGTGTCAGTGATAACTCAGCCAAGTGCCAGAACAAATTGTACACGAAGGCCCTTAAACGGAGTTATGCCAATAACGGACGGAGTGTTGAAACCGGATATAACTGATTTGACAACGGAGAAAGAAGATGCACATGGGAAAGTGATAAAAGACGTTCAAATTGAAGAAATGCTGAAGGGATTGTGAATTGCTGTTTCCAATGTGATTTCCCCATAGCGCGACATAGTAAATTGCCCGAGAAGAAGAAATTGTCTTTCAAACTACATGTGACACAGAATATGTGGAAACCGACAGTGACAAGGATAAGGACCAGAAAGGCAATTTTTTGGTGGCAGAAAAGTTGAGTCCTATAATCGTCCTGATAGTCTCTTTCAACTGTGCTGTTTTACATAGTGGATGTACATCCAAGACTGGCTAAATTGCTATTTAGAGTCTCTTGATCATAAAGAACACAATAGTTCTACCTGCTTTAGATTTACAGATGACAATACTTTAATGTCCTTTTCCAAAAGGGGTGTTACTTCCCTGTAGGATTGCCGGAATCAGCTTATTCATAAGTACAGATGTAGTTCCCAGTGATATATCTTTGTTAAGCAGGTCTGCGATGAAAAAAGCTCGGATGACCATCGATTTGAAACAGGATAAAGCCGTGGTATTTGGACCTACACTTTACAAGATCTGGCCAATATTGTCTTGCCATAAACGAACTGAAATTATTGGACAAAAGGATTCATGGTGCATTGGTGTCACTTACAGATAACAGCATGATGGACAAAAGATTATTCTGAAACTCCATAAGCAGTTTGATCATTCAGCACCACAGACACTGAGTACTGCTGCAGGATGCAGGTGAGCTGAATAGATATAATCTCATAGAGCAAATATCAGCCCAGTGTGAAATTTGCATAAAATATAGAAGGACACTCCTTCATCCAGTCATGAGCCTACCACTAGCATGAGATTTCAATGATGTAGTGGCAATGGATCTAAAGTTATAGGATAAGGACAAAGGCGTCTATCTATTGCACTTCATGGACATGGCCACCTGGTTTAGCACATCTACGGTGATTTACAGCAAAGATAAGACCATTATAGATAAAATTATGACCCACTGGATTGGAACAGGGTTGGGGGCACCATCTAAATTTTCGACGGAAAATGGGGGCGAATTCACAAATAATGAGTTTCAAGATATGTGCGAAAAGTATTGTAGTAATGCACACTGCAGCAGAGAGCCCATTCAGTAATGGCCTCTGAAAGGCATCATGCAGTTACAGATGACATGTTGCATAAAATTTTGGCGGATCAATCAGGCTGCAAATTAGCATAGGCAGTGCACGCGAAAAATTCTCTACAGATGATGGGGGAGCTATAGTCCATACCAGTCGGTATATGGGAGGAATCCAAATTTGCCATCAGTATTAACAGACACCCCTCCGGCATTAGAAAGGACAAGCATTAGCTCCAGGTTTTTGGCACACTTAAACGCCATGCATGCAGGGAGAAAGGCCTTCATTAAGGTTGAGGCTTCAGAATGGATAAGACGAGCCCTCGGGCATCACGTAAGAGCGCCGGGTATAATTTGAGAAAGGGAAAATGGTCTACTATAAAAGAGTGGAAAGTGATAGGAACAGATGGCAAGGTATACACAGTGTGAGCCTAATCTTTGAGTAGAGGGAATTAAGTATGAATTTGGAGCATCTGAGCAAGATGTGGAAGTGCCGGAGGCACCTTGTACCTCGCATGGACATAACTTGAGCTACTATGCGGATCAGTCAGCTATAGATGACAGGGAATCTGATCAACAAAGTACCAGTGAAGCAGGGGATGAAGCTGCTACTTCAAAGGTTCAGTTACTCAAAGTGGGCACAGTGGTATCATACATACCGAAGGATCAAGTGAATGGAGGGATGCCACTATAAGCAGGAAAGACCTCAGAAAAGTATAAACACTGGCTCAACATCCAAGAGTGAGGGTAAAAAGTGTAAGCTATAGATTGGGAAAATGGGGTGGAAAGATGGAAGCAAAAAAGTGAGATCTACGTTCTGAGGATGAGACAGTAAGCATTCGTGAACCCAGGAAAAAGTCACGAATCTGTTAACAGAGGTCTGACAGTAGCAGCCCTGACAGAAACAGACACGGCAGAGGCCAGAGTTTAACAAGGAAGGCTAGAAATCAAACTGATAGTAATAGGAGTAGAAGTCCCCATGATAGGGAAGTGTTGGTAGCTGCCAACAAAATGGATCTCATGGAGTTAAGAGAGGCCAAAAAGTTGTTAGACAGTTGGAAAGAGTTTGGGGTGTACACCAAGGTACCAGATGAAGGGCAGCCTGCTTTGTCCCATAGGTGGGTTTGCACAGATAGTTTTGCAAGATGGGACATATAAAGTAAAAGCCAGATTAGTAGCCCGTGGGTATATGGAACACTTGGGGAGAGACATTAGGGTTGGTTCACCCATAGCAGGGAAAGTGACACTGAATTTTGTTTTCACTGTTCTAGCATCTAATAATTGGAGATGTAAATCAATAGATATTGAAGTAGCATTTCTGCAGGGCGAAACTTTGCTTTGAAATGTTTTCTTGAGGCTGCCCAGAGAAGCAGATAATACACAGGGACAATTGTGGAAACTGAACAAATGTGTATACGGATTGAGTGATGCATTAAGGGTTTGGTATTTCTCTGTACGATCTGTGTTGCTAAAGACTGGCTGTGTCCAGTTAAAAGCAGATCCTGCAATGTTCTTTTGGAAGTCTGAAGGAAAATTAACTGGAATTTTCATGATGCATGTTAATTTTCCTATGGGGGGCGGGGGGCACAGAAGCGTTTGAGAAGAGAATAATCAATCAGCTAAAGACAGAATTTAAAGTAGGGAGTCAAGCAGCTGGTGCTTTTCAAAATCACAGTCTTGATATCTGACAAAGTAAATCCAGGGTAATGATGAGTCAACAGGGATATCGAAACAGCATTGACCCCATTCCCATCACCAGAGAAAGGTCAATGGAAAAAGAGGAACGGGCCAACGAAAAAGAAACAATTGTTGAGGATTTGATAGGACAGCTAAATTGGCTATGCACACAGACAAGACCGGATGGGAGCTATAATGCCCTAGAGCTAAGTAAAATGTTGAGCCGCGCCTCAGTAAGAGAGAACTTACAGGCAAATAAAACATTAAAAAGGTAAAATTAGTGGAGTGTGTAATTAAATTCCCAGCACCAGGAGAACCGGAAGACATGAAGTTAGTACTAATCTACCAGATAGACATTCAAGCGGTGCTGCGTTCATAATATTCTTCGTAGATAAGGAAGGAAAATGTTGCCCCTTGGCCTGGAAAGCAAAGAAAATAAAAATGCTAGTCAAAAGTACATTGGCAGCTGAACCCTAGTGTTAGTGGAAGCTTTGGATATGGGGATATATTTGTCGGACACTTTTTTTTAATGGCAATTTTGGGAATGAAATTACTGATTGTGAGTGTTATGTGGACAAAAGATCATGTTCACTCAATGAAGTGTGACAGAAAAGCGACTGAGTTAAGTTGGCCAGCTTCAAACGAATACTGGAAAACAGAAGTTTCCAAACTCAACTGGGTTGGTGCAAATCTACATTTATCTGACTGTTTTACTGAAAGGGGTGCAGGTATTGGAAAGTTGTTAAGAATATTGGAGGATGGTTGTCTTAAATTTGAGAAGAAAAAGTGGAATCTGTTAGAATGTAACCAATGATAACGTTGGATTTCTTGTAGCATGACCAATGGTGACATGCTATAAGGTTCAGCTGAACCAGTAAACTATGTAACCAATGACAATGATGTGGTGGTCAGCTTGCTCAGTATTAAGAAGCTGCTGGGGTTTGTGGGAGCTTGGAATGGCCCAGGGTGAGGCCTCAAGGGTTGGAGTAATGATGTTTCTTTATTAAACCTTTTTTCCTTGATTTATAAGTTGGAGTAAGTCTAGTTTCATTTTGTTGCCTACAACTGAAGACTTCCTTCTGGTGGATCAGCATCTTGAGCGTCAACTATTTACGCTAATTTATGCCCATGTTATGCATTCCAATCAAATTTGCAGGAAATTTGACTAACTTTGCATCGACAGAAAGGGCGTGGGACTGAACCCAGCTTCTGTGTGCCTGGAGTAAATTCCAGTTTGAGACAAACGCTACAGTGGATTTCACATTGCTGCACATTAACACCCCTACATTAAAAGAAAGGTGTTGTACTGGGGAGCCTTGAGCAGATTGATCAGTCATTTTGCTGTAATCATCCCTAACATTGTTATAAAACTGCAAAAAAATAAAAAAGTGCAACAAGAGATTTAAGCACACGGAAGGCATGGACATTCCAAAGCAGTGATCCTTTATTCCACCGACATCAAAGCTTTGTGTACATTTATGTCCATGTTTAACTCCCTGAAAAGGACTTTATGGGTGGCACACTGCTGTCTCACAGCACCAGGGACCCAGGTTAAATTCAGGGCTTGGGTCTCTGTCTGTGGGGAGCCTGTACATTCTCTCCATGTCTGCATGGATTTCCTCCAGGTGCTCCAGTTTCCTCCCACAGTCTGAAAGACATGCTGGTTAGCTGCATTGATCATGCTAAATTCTCCCTTAATGTTCCTGACCAGGTGCCGGAGTGTGGGGGCTAGGGGATTTTTCACACTACAATGGAGTTACTGTGAAAATCCCCTAGTCGCCACACTCCGGCGCCTGTTCGGGTACACGGAGGGAGAATTTAGCACGGCCAATGCACCCTAACCAGCATGTCTTTCGGACTGTGGGAGGAAACCCAAGTCGGGTCCCTGGTGCTATGAGAGAGCAGTGCTAACCACTGGTGTCCAGCCCCCCACTGATATCAGAAGTTGGGAGATTGGGGGCCAGAGCAATTCCTCTGCTACAGATGTGACACATTTATATTTGGTATAGAAATGCAAACAGAACATGTTAGGAATACACAACAGTTCAGACGACAGTTTGGAGAGAGAGAAACAGAATTAATGCTTCAGGTTTGTGACCTGTAATCAGGTCATCAACGTGAATCGCTGACGAACCAGCTCACTGTTTCCAGCATTTTCCGTGGCCTTTTTCTGATTCCCAGCATCTGCAATATTTTGCTTGTGTTCATTTTGCGATTGTCTCCTTTTTCCAAGGAGCTTTCCTGGCAGCAGAGAAATGTCACCGGACACTGCACCAAGGTTGAGATAGTTACGGAGTCACAGAACAATATGGTATAGAAGAAGGCCATTCACCCCATCATGCCTGTGCCAACCCTGTAGTAGTACTATTCAATTAGTATCACTCCATGTCCTTTGCCTGTAGCCCTGTCAAATACTCCCATAAAGTATTTATCCAAGTCCATTTTGAAATTTATTACTGAATCCGTATCCACTGCCCTTTCCTGAAAAGTGTATTTCAGATCACTGTTTAATAAAAAAAATTCTTCATATCTCACTAGATTCTTTTGCATTATCTGTGTCCCTTTGGTTGCCACAACAACCTGCATTTATGTAGCACTCTTAAAGAATCATTACAGAATCCGACAGTGCAGAAAGAGGCCATTCGACCCATCGAACCTGCAATGACAGCAATCCCACCCAGGCCCTACCCCTGTAAGCCCACATATTTATCCCACTAGTCTCCCTGACACTAAGGGGCAATTTACCATGGCCAATTCATCTCACCCCCACATCTTTGGAGTGTGGGAGGAAACCAGAGCACCCGGAGGAAACCCACGCAGACACTGGGAGAATGTGCAGACAATGATCCAAGGCCGGAATCTGGCGCTGTGAGGCAGCAGTGCTAACCACTGTGCCACCATAAAAACGATTCCTCACTGAACCATGAGGGGATATTAGCATGGTCAAACAGCTAGGTTTTAATGGCAGTCTTAAAGGGTGCAAAAGTGGGTTAGAGAGTCAGACTGAGGGGGGTAGATTCCAAAGCTTAGAATCCAGGCAGCTGAAGGCATGGCCATCAACAGTGGAGCAATTCAAATCAGGAATGCTTAAGAGAACAGAAATGGAGTTATGCAGACATTTTGAAGTGTTGTGGGACTGAGGAGATTACAGAGATAGAGAGCATGAGACTCCAGTTAGGCAGTTGGTGAAGGAAGAAAGCAGAACTGATCTTTAATTGGAATAGGTTTATTCAGAGTGAAACATTACAAGTGTGTATCTCCTGACTCCACTCTGTATCAGTACCTGTCTCTTTATATGTTCTCAAGTAACCATCCATCAATGCCCTCCACCTATGCTCACTTTATATATTGAATGGAGAGAGTGAGGCCAATGGAGGAATCTGAAAACAAGGATGAAGGTTTTAAAGTTGAGGCATTGCCAAACCAGGTGGCAATGTAGGGCACAGCTAATGTAGGGCACAGCTAATGCAGGGCACAGCTAATGCAGGGTGAAAGAGGTTGTGGGCATCGCTAGTTAGACCAGCATTTATTGTCTATCTCAAAGTGGTCATGAGCTGCCTTCTTGAACTACTGCAGTCCGTGTGGTGTAGGTACAGCCACAGTGTGATTAGAGAGGGAGTTCCAGGATTTTGACCCAGTAACAGTGGAGGAACAGCGATATATTTCCAAGTCAGGATAGTGAGTGACTAAGAGGGGAACTTGCAGGTGGTGGTGCATCTGCTGCCCTTGTCCTTCTAAGTGGTAGCGGTCGTGAGTTTGGAAGGTGGTGTCAAAATGGAGTCATGATGAGTTGCTGCCATCTTGTAGATGGTGCACACCACTGCCACTGTTTGCCTGCAGCGAAGGGAATTAATATTGAAGATAGTGGACAGGGTGCTGATCAAGCGGGCTGGATGGTGTTGAGCTTCTTGAGTGTTGTTGGAGTGGCACCCATCCAGGCAAGTGGAAAGTATTCCATCACACTCCTGACTTGTGTCTTGTAGAAGGTGGACAGGCCTTGGGAAGTCACGAGTTGAGTTACTCACCACAGGATTCCCAGCCTCTGACCTGCTCTTGTAACCATAGTATTTATATAGAATCATAGAAACCCTACAGTGCAGAAGGAGGCCATTCAGCCCATCGAGTCTGCACCGACCACAATCCCACCCAGGCCATACCCCCACATATTTACCCGCTAATCCCTCTAACCTATGCATCCCAGGAGACTAAGGGGCAATTTAGCACGGCCAATCAGCCTAACCCGCACATCTTTGGACTGTGGGAGGAAACCGGAGCACCCGGAGGAAACCCACGCAGACACGAGGAGAATGTGCAAACTCCACACAGACAGTGACCCGAGCCGGGAATCGAACCCGGGACCTTGGAGCTGTGAAGCAGCAGTGCTAACCACTGTGCTACTGTGCCGCCACTATGGCTAGTCCAGTTCAGTTTCTGGTCAATGGTAATCCCCAGAGTGTTAATAGCGTGTTGATCATACGGCCAGAAGAACTTCGGATGAGTACAAAAGTTGGGGTTGTTCTCCTCAAGTGGGGAGAAGTTAAAAATGAGAAATGATTTTCAACAGCATAAACAGGGAGAACACGTTTCTACTGCCAAAATGGTGATGACCCCACCTCCTCCTATTTCTCATCCGCCATTATTTAAGCACACAGCATTAGTTTTCACATGTCTGCTGATAAAGCTCAACTCGATCTTTCAGCCACTTTTCTTGACTCCTCCACTCTTTCTGATTTCTCATGGTCACTATTCAATACTGGATGAATCAGAAAATTCCTACAACTAAACTAATCATTGATGAAGGTTTAACATTATCTTGTGGCTTTTGTACACATTGCCTCTGTTAATAAAGCCAAGGACCCCATATACTTTATTACAGCCTTTGCAACTTCTCCGTCTGTGTACCCCTCTCCAATTGTGAGCTAGTTTCTGTTGTTTCTCCTCCACTTGCTCTTCCCGGTAAGATGAATCACTTCACGTTTGTGCCACTCTGCCTGTAGCTTATGCACTCCAGCCTTATATACAGTGACACCATGATCACTATACAGCTTCTTAAAGACACATGTCAATATGTGCATTGGCGCATATACACAGTGGGTGACTATTTCCCTCAGTGGCTGAGCTGAAGCTTTGAGGCTGTATCTCACCGTGATGTTATAGAAACATAGAAACCCTACAGTGCAGAAGGAGGCCATTCGGCCCATCGAGTCTGCACCGACCACAATCCCACCCAGGCCCTACCCCCACATATTTTACCCGCTAATCCCTCTAACCTACGCATCCCAGGACTCTAAGGGACAATTTTTAACCTGGCCAATCAACCTAACCCGCACATCTTTGGACTGTGGGAGGAAACCGGAGCACCTGGAGGAAACCCACGCAGAGACGAGGAGAATGTGCAAACTCCACACAGACAGTGACCCGAGTCAGGAATCGAACCCGGGACCCTGGAGCTGTGAAGCAGCAGTGCTAACCACTGTGCTACCGTGCCGCTTATGTATGGACATGCAGCACCACTCGAAGATCCTGCTCCAAGATGTTGCTGCAAACAGCTTTGACTGACCCTCCCAGTATTTGCATGGATTTGACAATGAAACCTTTAATAGAAGAAGGAAATCTGTGAGATGTGCTTGAACCAGGTTGTCTCGCTGAGATTAGGTATCAGCACATAATGCTTCATAAAACATGTGATATTAAACTCAAATCAGATCAGAACCCAAGCTCAAAAATTCACCAGTCACTATCTACCTCAAATAAGAAAAAGGCAGAAAAACAAGCATTACTTACGGGGTGGCACAGTGGTTAGCACTGCTGCCTCACTGCTCCAGGGACCTGGGATCGATTCCCTGCTTGGGTCACTGTCTGTGTGGCATCTGCATGTTCTCCCTGTGTTTGCATGGGTTTCCACCGGGTGCTCCGGTTTCCTCCCTGTGGTAAACCACTGTTAGCTTATTACCTGTATATGTGACATGCCTGGACACATCCCTGCCGGCCCTACCCGAGACTCCTCCTCCTTCCCCCCCCCCCAACCCCGGGTCCAGGTATAAAGGCGACTGCTCCCCACCCCCCTGCCTCAGTCTGGACCAGTTCATTGGCATGGGTATGCTCCAAGTCTTTTGCTAATAAAAGCCTATTTGTCCTTGCATACAAACTAGTCTTTGCTCAATTGATGGTGCATCACTCCCACAGTCCAAAGATGTGCGAGTTAGGTGCATTGGCCATGCTAAATTGCCCCTTAATGACCCAAGATGCATAGGTTAAAGGGATTTGTAGGGTTATGGGGATAGGGCCAGGGTGGGATTGCTGACAGTGCAGACTCAATGGGCCGAATGGCCTCCTTCTGCACTGTAGGATTCCATGGTTTCTATAGATTCCCATTGAAGCATTTCTCTATATCTCCTCTGGCAAACACATTCATAATCTTAAACTTGATGGACTGAATATGGCCTCCTTCTGCAACGTAAGAGCAGTTAACAGAACGACAGTTTTTAAAGGCTCCCTCCTTACAAGACCATAAGACATAGGAGCAAAAGTAGACCATTCAGCCCATCGAGTCTGCTGCGCCATTCGGTGTGATCATGACTGATCTGAAATGATCAGATCATTTACTCTGTAACGCTTGGCTCCCTTACTGATTAAAAAGCCAGCTCGGCCTTGATTATACTTAACAACCCAGCCTCTACAGTCCTCAAGGGTAAAGAATTCCACAGCTTCATTGCCCGCTAAGGAAAGAAATTTCTCCTTACCTCTGTCTTGAATGGATGACCCCTTCCTCTGAGATTGCACCCTGTGGTCCTAGACTCTCCCACAGAAGGGAAACAGTCTCTCAACATATACCCTGTAAAGCTGCCTGAGAATCCTACATGTCCTATTAAGGTCGCTTCTCATTCTTCTAAACTCCAATGAGTACAGGCCCAACCTAATTAGCCTCTCATAAAGTCATAGAATCCCTACAGCGCAGAAGGAGGCCATTCAGCCCATCGAGTCTGCACCGACCACAATCCCACCCGGGCCTTATCCCCATAACCCCATGCATTTACCCTGCTAGTCCCCCTGGCACTAAGGGGCAATTTAGCATGGCCAATCCACCTAACTCACACATCTTTGTGGGGAGTGTGGGATGAAACCGGAGCACCCGGAGGAAGCCCACGCAGACACGGGGAGAACGTGAAAACTCCGCACAGACAGTGACCCAAGCCGGGAATCGAACCCGGGTCCCTGGTGTTCTGAGGCAGCAGTGCTAACCACTGTGCCACCCCTAAGAAAGCCACTGTGCCTCCTCCTAAGAAAATCCCTCGATGAACCTTTTCTGGACTGCCTCCAATGCTAGTATATTTTATGTACTGTTACATTTATTAAATGGACCTTGACACAGTTCGCATCATAGTGTGTGCTTGTAAACAAGAAAGGAAAGGGTGCGTTGTACCTGTTTGTGAAAATGTTCCCCGTGATCACATTGTTTCTTAAATTAAGCAAGTGCTGTGATGCTGAGGAGCGCACTTTATTAGGTCTGGTTAATGTCTCCAGATTAAAATTTTATGGTGCAAGCAAATAGCTAATTATTTTATTATCAGCCCGCATGGGCATGTTTAATAACGTGGGCAAAATAGCTTTTAGTCACTCCAGTGAAAATGTAAATGAATGCAAGCAAAATTATCATGCAGTACATGAAGATATTCAGCTAATTGGTGAATAAAAAAAAAAGAACCTTTGAAATGTTGGTGGTGGTAATTTTATTTATTCATTATCTGCATTCACCTGAGGGATCTGCAGCTTTAATGTACTGCGTTCTGCTTCAGACAGTGTAACAACAGCTACCAATCCTATAAGCTACCTTACGGAGTTTAATAATGAAAGGCGTAATGGATGAATGGTTAGATTTCAACTGGAATAATGCATGCGGTGCTGCTAACCCTAGGGAAAAGCATCCAACAGGAGATATGATGGAATCGAAAGGCAAGTTAAGGCCATATCGTGTTGCTACACGGCCAGCACGGCGGGATTTTTAAAACATTTGGCAAGGCCAGCTTTTGCCTGTCGCTAAGCACCTTGGGTGGAGTTTTCCGGCCACGCTCACCCCAAAACCGGAAATTCCCACCCGAGGTCAATGGGCCTTTGCATGGTTTATTATTTGTTTATTAGTGTCACAAGTAGGCTTACATTAACACTGCAATGAAGTTACTGTGAAAATCCCCTAGTCACCACACTCCAGTGCCTGTTTGAGTACACTGAGGGAGAACTTAGCATAGCCAATGCACCTAAACCAGCACATCTTTCGGACTGTAGGAGGAAATCGAAGCACCTGGAGGAAACCCACGCAGACATGGGGAGAACGTACAGACTCCGTGCAGACAGTCACCCAAGGCTGGAATTGAACCTCGGTCCCTGGCGCTGAGGCAGCAGTGCTAACCACTGTGCCAACGTGCCGCTAGCCCATTTCAGAGGGCATTTAAGAGTCAACCGCATTACTGTGGGTCTGGAATCACGTGTAGTCAACCAGTCACATGACCAGGGAAGGATGACAGATTATCAAGGGCAGTAGTGAACCAGATGGGTTTTTACAAGGATCGATGATAGCTGTTACGGTCACCATTGCTGAAACCAGTTTGCAATTCCAGATTTTATTAACTGAATTTAAATTCTACCAGCTGCCGTGTTGTGATTTGAACCCGTGTCTCCAGAGCATTAACCTGGATTACCAGCCCAGTGACGTTATCACTACACCACCTGAAAGTTACGTTCCGGGTTTTTGCACTCATTGTTACCTCCAGTTCATCATCGCTATGAGCCAAAGTGTACCTTTTCCTGATAAATTTAACTGATAGATGAACCTGGAAATTATAATATAGAAATCGCAAAGGGTCGTGGACACTTCTGTGGAAATATGGACATGGTGAGTCAAGGTGGGGCAGGACTTACGATAAGACTCACAGCGAACAGTATATTTTACGGCAAATAAAGTCCAGACCTACTCAACGGGTGATAAACAATGCACTACAGCAATCTATTTATTTATCATTTTATTTATTAGTGTCACAAGTAGGCTTACATTTACACTGCAATGAAATTACTGTGAAAATCCCCTCGTCGCCACACTCCGGCACCTGTTCGGGTACACTGAGGGAGAATTTAGCATAGCCAATGCACCTAACTAGCACATCTTTCAGAGGAAACTAGAGCACCCACAGGGCACAGACAGTGACCCAAGCTGGGAATCGAACCCGGGTCCCTGCCACCATGCTGCCTGCCGCATCAGGCTATTTAAAAAGAATCCCTACGGACTACAGTAAACAGAGCTCATGGCTGGAACTACAGCAGCACCTCCCAGTAAAAGCAGGATTATTTTTTCCAGCAGATTGCAATAGGTGGAAGATAGTAACATAATGCAAACCATGTGGGTAAAATCAATCCCAATCATTGACAGCCACTAATTGACAGGGGAATTACAATCATGTCCAATCTGACTGGGAATAGTGGTGTCACCAAAAGATCTTAAGAGTACAATGTTACAGATATTTCCTCCCATCTGCATTTCAGTGGAGCGAAAAACACATTTAATGAGAAGAATGATTTCAAACTCATGATTTATTTTTTGTAGAATACACGACTGAACGGAATACATTTTTCACAGTGGCATCCACTCATTTCATACAACTCCTCATTCCATGAAATAAGATTACGTCCGACTAAAATATAGGAGTGTTTACTTCGCAACAGGCTGATCCCAAGTTAATTACAGTCATCTTTCTGGTTGTAAACTGGTATTATTCTTCCATTCTGGTTTCTCAGCCTGTGTGTGTGCGTGAGAGAGAGAGAAAGTTGTTCCCTTAAATCATGAGGTTAGTCTTGCTTCCTGACTGATTAATCAAAGCTAACACAGATATCCATGCTCTGATGAAAGGTTACAGACCTGAAACATTCGGTCTGTTTCCCTTGCCACTGACACGGCCAGACCCGCCGAATATTTCCAGCACTTTCTGGTTTTTTTTATTACTGATATCTTACTTCCATAGCAACAAGAAGTCCCCGAACGTCTGAGTCAGCCGGCCCTTGTGCTCAGCACATTGAATGAGCCGCTGTCTGGCCCATTTTGGTGTCACAAAGAAACCAAGTCACCGTAATGGCAGGGGATGCTGTACGCAATGATCCCCTTCTAATTTAACAATTAACATTCAAAACCGCAACGGCAAGCCTTGCGCCTGAGTCCCAAGTATCATTTTAATATCACAAAACACAATAATCCACTCAGTCAGGCAGAACCTAATTCACTATCGTACGGCGATTGAGGCACATCCATTCATCAGTTGTACTCCCACAGCAGTGCACACCAAGCTACTTGTTGAGCTTAGCACCAGAACTGGTGAGCAATCAGATTGTCGTTGAGATAATTTAGACTAGCCCGTTGCTGAACATAGTGGGCTATCTTGTGGATGAACTGCATGAACGATGACACCAAAGCCTGGATGCAATAAGGGCCCTCCTGCAGTAACTAACAGCTAATAACATGCAGTGGCAATGCTGCCTACTCTGTATCAATTAGAATCAACATATTACAAATGTCACCATCCATTAATAGACTAATGGCTGACCCATTGACTGGCTGAGCACTGCACAGCTTTCATACCGCTCCACAAGGCCCACAGGTTAATCAGGTCATCCTCAGTAACCCTGGATCAGCAGACGAGAAGCATCCATAAGGATGACTACAATCCAGCTAGCTGATGAGTAATTTCCAATTACATACAATTTAAGGCACTAGAACGGAGCATTCAGCACAACAGGAGTCTATCTGAGCCTTCTGTCAACTCAAATTCCTTTCTCCTTCCTTGTTGTGTTTATCTAGTTTCTTCACAATTGAATCCCTGTAATTTCCCTCAACTATGCTTTGTGGTAGCGAGTTCCTATTTCTCACCACTCTCTCAGTGAAGAAAGCTTATTCTGAATCCCCCATTAGATTTATTAGTGATTATCTTATAGTTATGATAGGTCATTTTGGATTCCCATTGAAGCATCCCTCTATATCTCCCCTGGCAAACACATTCATAATCTTAATACCTCCATCGTTTCTACTTTAGGGAAAAGAACCCCTCACTGTTCAATCTTTCCCGACAGGTATGAATATGGGATCTCCTCTGGGCCCAGTTCTCATTAATATCTTTGTTGGCTTCCGCAGGGAACAGGTCTCATGGAATCATAGAATCCTACAGTACAGAAGGAGGCCATTCAGCCCATCGAGTCTGCACCAGCCACAATCCCACCCAGGCTCTATCTCCATAATGCCATGCATTTACCCTAGCTAATCCCCCTGACACTAAGGGGCAATTTAACATGGCCAATCCTCCTAACCGCACATCTTTTTGACTGTGGGAGGAAACCGGAGCACCCGGAGGAAACCCACGCAGACACGGGGAGAACGTGCAAACTCCACACAGATAGTCACCCGAAGCCGGAATTGAACCTCAGTCCCTGGCGCTATGAGGCAGCAGTGCTAACCAGTGTGCTATTGTGCCGTCTTCAATAGAATGACCCCTAACCTCTGACCCCTTGCATATTTCTGAGATGTACATGATTCTTGTTTGAGTCTGCAGCTGCATATAAGAATCTATGCACCTTAACGAGCTCCATCCAATGTTCAAATTCACCTTTGAAATGGAGCGGTCGTACAAGCTCCCTTTCCTCAACTTGCTAGCTGAGAAAGTTGCCAAAGGATCCTCTACCATGGTCTACCGCAAGCCTACCTGTGTTGGCATTCCTACAGTTCCACATACTATAAGATTGGCTTCATCGGCAACCTTGTCAATAGGGCCTGAGCCATTTGTTCACTGTGCAAGCTTGATGCTGAAATAGGGTATATCGAAAGCTAGCTGTCCTGATCAGATCATTTCTCTCTGTGTATCACACAAACATATGAATGGGCCTAAGGCCACCACTTTTGATCCAGAAAGTGTCCAATCTTCCTCAGATTATGCTGAAAGGGCAAGGTATCTCAAAACCTTGAGCAATGGGTGAAGCCAGCTGTTGCACGCTGTTACAATACAGTAGCAACACAAGTGATATTTTCCACGGACAGAATACTGCCGTCGAGCCAAAAAAATGTTCTATCGCACAAGTGTGGTATATGAGTTTTAATATCACCGTGATGCCAGGTTGTACATCCCAACAACGTGTCCCTTTAACTGTTCACAATGGGCAAGGTGCAGACCACCTCCAATCAGCCTGTGCTTGCAAAACTCAAACAACATGAGATGTGATTCCGCTATTGGACAATACCTGCTGAACAATCCTGATTGTGCTGAAAACTAATTTAAAATTATCAGTCGGGCTCACAGTGTGGCTCACTTGCACAGGCTGGAAGCGACATATATTCACACATAGAACCCTGCCCTTGGTAGACAGAAGGAGCATAGAACATACAACAGAGAACAGCACAGGGACAGGCCCTTCGGCCTATGATTTGTCACTCTCCATCCCTCTTGCACTTTCCATCCCTCTCTTTCTCTCTCCAGCCCCCCTCTCTCTCCATCTCTCTCTATCTCTCTCCATTATTCTCCTGCTCCATCCCTCCCTCTCTCCATCCCTCCCTCTCTCCATCCCTCCGTCTCTCCGTCCCTTCCTATCTCTCTCCATTTTCCTATCTCTCTCTTCATTTCCCTATCCCTCTCTTCATTTCCCTATCTCTCTCCATTTTCCTCCCTCTCTCCATCCCTCCCTCTCTCCATCCCTCCGTCTCTCCGTCCCTTCCTATCTCTCTCCATTTTCCTATCTCTCTCTTCATTTCCCTATCCCTCTCTTCATTTCCCTATCTCTCTCCATTTTCCTCCCTCTCTCCATCCCTCCCTCTCTCCATCCTTCCCTCTCTCCATCCCTCTCTATCTCTCTCCCATCCCTCCCTCTCCCATCCCTCCCTCTCCCATCCCTCCCTCTCTCCATCCCTCCCTCTCTCCATCCCTCCCTCTCTCCATCCCTCCCTCTCTTCATCCCTCCCTCTCCATCCCTCTCTTTCTCTCTCCATTCCCTTCTCTCTTCGTCCCCCTATCTCCATCCCCCTCTCTCTCTCCATCCTCCTCTCTCTCTCCGTCCGTGTCCCCCCCTCTCTCTCCATCCATGTCTCCCACCTCTCCATCCATGTCCCCCTTTCTCTCTCCATCCATGTCCCCCCTCTCTCTCTCTCCGTATGTTTCCCCACCCTCCCTCTGTGTCCCCTCTCTCTCTCTACGTCCATGTCTCTCCCTCTTTCTCTCTCTCTCTCTCCATCCGTGTCTCCCCCCCTCTTTCTCTCCATCCGTGACCCCTCTCTCTCTCCGTCTGTGTTGCTCCCCCTCTCTTTCTCCGTCCATGTCCCTCCCCTCTCTCTCCATCCGTGTCCCCCTCTCTCTCTCTCTCCATCCATGTCCCTCCCCTCTCTCTCCGTCCGTGCCTCCCTTCTCTCTCCATCCATGTGTCCCCCCCTCTGTCAGTGTGTCCCCCCTCTCCATCCGTGTGTTCGCCCCCTCTCCGTCCGTATGTCCCCCCCTCCATCCGTGTCCCCCCCCCCATCCGTGTGTCCCCCCCTCTCTCCGTCCGTGTGTCCTCCCCCTCTCCGTCTGTGTGCCCCCCTCTCTCTCTCCGTCCATGTGTCCCCCCCTCTCTCCGTCCATGTCCCCCCACTCTCTCCATCCACGTGACCCCCTCTCTCTCTCTGTCCATTGGTTCTCCCTGTCTCTCTCTCCGTCCATGTGTCGCCCCCCCCCCCCCCTCTATCTCTCTCTCTCTATCGAGCATGATGTCAAGTTGAACTAATCCCTCCTGCCTGCTCTTGCTCCATATCCCTCTATTCCTTACACATTCATGTGCTTATCTAAAACCCTTTAAATGCTCCTATCGTATCTGCTGCCATCACCACCCCTGGCAGTGTATTCCAGACACCTGCTCTCTCTGTACCTTACCCCTAAACATGATGTTGTTAATATTGAACTCAAATGCATAGGCTGCTGAGCTCATAAGTTCAATGAATACAGTTTCATACAGCATGGGTGTATCTGGACCACCAGGATATAGTGACTCGGTGCAAATGTCTCTGGCTTCCTTGAGTGGTCTATTAGTGAATAGGCTAGCAATGTCGAACGAGCATACGGACAAGGCATTGCTGTCACTAAACAGAAGATGAGGGGATCAACATTCCCTATACGCTCCCCATAGCGATGCCTTGACCAATTGGAATCAACCGGCATGGTGTGAATTTGAAACGAAAGATTGGCAGTTAACTGTTCCCTGCTGCATTATCCTTGGCAACACCTCCACCAATCAGAGTCCACATACCAACCATTCAGCACTCTCTTCTCATGCAGTATAAATTGTTGTTCCTTTTGAGATTTGGGGTGAATTTTTCCATCCTGCCTACCACAGAAATTGTAGTGGGTGGGACATGGATGATGCAAAGGTCCGTTGACCTTGGGCAGGATTTTCTGGTCTCGGGGTGAAAGCGGCTGGAAAATCCCGCCTTGGGTGTTCTTGAGAATCTGTCCTGATGAATGCAAGATGGAAAGCTTTGGCAGGATGTCTCTTTTCTCAATGATACTCAAGTTCTGTCCTACCAAAAGACTACTAACAATGCATTTGCTTTAAAAATATTTCTCATTTTAATATTGGGAAAGACTTGTTGATTCAAAGAAATTATCCTGAATAAAATGGAAGGTAAGCAGGAGTGGGCGTGGATGGGATGCCATTTTGGGAGTCGGTGTGGACTCGATGAGCCGAGTAGCCGCCTTGTGCACTGTAGGGATTCTCTTCTAAATTCCAAGCACTGACTTCCCCTGTGAACCAGGACAGAATCCTAACAAAGTGTGGTTCCTATCCTGTTCACAGCGTTCCGGGATCGGACAGTACAGACACCCTCACCTTGCACACACATTGAGCAGGGTGAGGGAGACCAACTGGGAATGTTGAACTGAGGATCGCAGAGGGGATGGAGAGAGAGGGGAATAGAGAGAGGTGGATGGAGAGAGAGAGAGGTGGATGGAGAGAGTGAGAGAGGTGGATGGAGAGAAAGAGATGGAATGGAGAAAGAGGGGGATGGAGAGAGAGAAGTGGATAGAGAGAGAGGGGAATAAAGAGAGAGAGATGGATGGAGGGGGAGAGAGGGTTGAAGAGAGGGAGGGATGGAGAGAAAGGGGAAGAGAGGGTTGAAGAGAGCGAGGGAGGTGTGGAGGGAGCGAGGAGAGGATGGAGAGGGGGGATGAAGAGAGAGAGGGATGGTGAGAGGGAGGTGTGGAGAGAGGGGGGAATGGAGAGAGAGAGAGGGGGGAATGGAAAACAGGAACCAGTGCCTGAACCAGAAATGGTGTGGGTCTATTGTTAGTCCTGTGCACCATTACACTGCCTGCCCCATGGTAAATCACTGGTCAGTTTGATCACTGTGTTCTAGCGCCACACTGGATAAACACATTCACAGCGCTGCCGCCTCAAATATCATCATCCCTGGTTGTCTGAATTCCGAATCTCACATTGGTTTGCCTGTGACAGAGCGACAGGAACCAGGTACAGAATCAGAACACAAGGGGAGAAGCTGCTTTCAAAATTGCCAATTTGGAAGGCTTCATATCTCTCTATCCCCCTCAAAGCAACTTTCCCGGACACTCTTCTCACGCTGTCTGAGACGGGTAAAGAGTTGGGGTTCGTGTGAAATGCTTTAACTCACTCACCCGCTCCTTTAGACAGTGGTTAACACAGTGTCCCCATCACCAAACCGCCTGCAGCCATTGCCTGGGTCCATTTACAACCCCCCTACCCCCGGACATACTGCCCCCAGAATAAAACAAAACCTTGCTGAAATCACCCGGGACCCTGTCTGCGGAAACACTTCTCCAAGCTGAACTCCCGAGAGAGACCAGGCTGCTTTATAGAATAGCTCTGATGGAGATTTCAACACTGAATGCGCCACTAATTCCAGTTTAACGGCTTTTGGGCGATTTGCCCCCTCGTCTCTCCCCCCCCCCCCCCCCCCATCTCTCTCTATCTCTATCGCTTTCTATCCCTCTCTTCACCCCTCTACATTTCTCTCTCTCCCTCTCTCTCCATCCCTCTCTTTCACACTCAACCCTTCTCTTTCTCCATCCCTCTTTCACTCTCCTTCCCTCTCTCTCCATCCCTCTCTCTCTCCATCCCTCTCTTTCTCTATTCCTCTTTCACTCTCCATCCCTCTCTACCTCTCTCCATCCCCTTCTCTCTCCATCCCTCTCTTTCACACTCAACCCTTCTCTTTCTCCATCCCTCTTTCACTCTCCTTCCCTCTCTCTCTCTCCATCCCTCTCTACCTCTCTCCATCCCCTTCTCTCTCCATCCCTCTCTCTCTCCATCCCCCCTCTCCATCTATCTCTATCTCTCTCCAATCCCTCTCTCTATCCCTCCCTCTCTCTCTTCAACCCTCTGCCCCTCTCTCTCCATCCCTCTCCCCCTCTTTCTCCATCCCTCTCTCCATCCCCCTTCTCTCCATCCCTCTCTCCTCACTCCCATCTCTTTCTATCCCTCCCTCTCTCTCCATCATCTCTCCCTCTCTCTCCATCCCTCCTTCTCTGTCTCTCCACCCTCTCTATCCCTCTCTTCCCTCCTCCTCCTCCCCCTCTCTCCATCCCTCTCTCTTTCTCCATCCCTCCCTCTCTGTCTCTCCACCCCCTCTCTCCCTCTCCACCCAGCTGTCTCTTTCTCCATCCCTCTGGCACAAGGCGGGTTAACTGGAGATTTTCTCTCTCTCTCTCTCTGAATGTTATAACCGTGTCACAATCCATTGCTGGAAGTAACAGCAACTCCAGACAGGGATTCCTCACTGCAACAACTCTGGTGTGAGTCTTTTGTTCGCAAGCGAATACGATGAAGTACCCAGGCGAGCAGCTTCCCCCACTCTCAGTAGGCACATTATGAAATCTCTCTTGGCTCGTGTCTTGCTCATCCTGCCCTGGCTTCTCCTGGTTTTCACTGTGTTGGAGATTGACCCTGGCAGACCCTCAGTCCGGAGTCCAGTGCCCCCACCCCAGCTCTCCAGGAACCCCGGGCTGCCTGGTTCGGAGCCACTTTCTAACCACACTGTCCCCACCATCTATGCCATCACGCCGACCTACAGCAGACCGGTGCAGAAAGCTGAGCTCACCCGGCTGGCCAACACCTTCCGCCAGCTCCACCATTTCCACTGGCTGCTGGTGGAGGATTCCGCTTCCAGGAGCCGCCTGGTGACTGACCTGTTGGCTCACTCGGGAATCCCGTCCTACACCCAGCTCCATGTGCCCACCTCCCGGAGGTACAAGCGGGCAGGTCTCCCCCGAGCAACCGAGCAGAGGAATGAGGGGCTGCGCTGGCTCCGCAGGAACAGATCCCTCCAGCACCCCGGGGTGGTCTTCTTCGCCGACGATGATAACACTTACAGTCTGGATCTGTTCCAAGAGGTAAGCAGCAAGTTTCTCATCAATAACCATAAATATACTGCCCCGTGCACATACCCCCTTCAGTAAAAATACTCCTCTGTGAATATACTCCCCAGTAAATATACTCCCCAGTGAATATATCCCCGAGTAAAAATACTCCCCGGTGAATATGCTCCCCATGAATATACTCCCCAGTGAATATATCTCTAGTAAATATACTCCCTAGTGAATACACCCTCCAGTAAATATACTCCCCAGTAAATATATCTCTAGTAAATATACTCCCTAGTGAATACACCCTCCAGTAAATATACTCCCCAGTAAATATACTCCCCAGTGAACATACTGCCCAGTATATATGCTGGCCAGTGAATATATCCTCCAGTAAATATACTGCCCAGTGAATATATTCCCCAGTGAATATATCCTCCAGTAAATATACTCCCCAGTGATTATACTCCATAGTGAATATACGCTCCAGTGAATATACTGCCCAGTAGATATATCCTTCAGTAAATCTAATCTCCGGTAAAGTAATTACCCAGTAAACACATTTTCCAGTGAATGTACCCTTCAGCAAATATATTCCCCAGTGAATATACTCCCCAGTGAATATACCTTTCAGTGAATATACTCCCCAGTGCATATACTCCCCAGTGATTATACCTTCATTGAATATACTCCCCACTAAATATATTCCCCAGTGAATATACTCCCTAATAAATATACTCCCAAGTGAATATACCCTTCAGTAAATATACTCCCCGGTGAATATACTCCCCATTGACTATACTCTTTAGTGAATATACTCCCCAGTGAATATACCCTATAGTGAATATACTCCCCAGTGAATATACCCTATAGTGAATATACTCCCCAGTGAATATACTCTCCAATAAATATACTCCCCAGTGAATATACTCACCAGTCGGTATACCTTTCAGTAAATATACTCCACGCTAAGTATATTCCCAGTGAATACACCTTTCAGTAAATATAATCCCCAGTAAATATACTCCCTGGTGAAAATACCCTTAAGTAAATTTACTCCCCAATAAATATACTCCCCAGTGAATATACTCCCCAGTGGGTATACCCTTCTGTAAATATACTCCACACTAAGTATACTCCCAGTGAATACACCTTTTAGTAAATATACTCCCTCGTAAATATACTCCCTGGTGAAAATACCCTTAAGTAAATTTACTGCCCAGTGAATATACTTCACAGTAAATATATTTCACAGTAAATGTACACTTCAGTAAATTTGCTTGCTATTGAATATACTCCCCAGTGAATATGCCCTTCGGTGAATATACCCTTCAGTGAATATACCCTTCAGTGAATATACTCACCAGTGAATATACTCTCCAGTGAATATACTCCCCAGTAAACATCTCCAAACAAACATACTCCCAGTGTATATACTTCCCTGTAAGTAAACATACAAGTAAATATACTCTGCAATTAATAGACTACCCAGTAAATCTACTCACCAAATAATATAGTCCCCAGTCAATCTGTTCCCATTGAATGTACTTCCCTAGTTAATATACTCCCCAATAATTATACTCCTCATAAATAAACTCCCAGTAAATGAACTCCCCAATGAATATACTCACCAGTGAATATGCTCCCAAGTTGATCCCAGTTGTATATGTGTGAGAGATTGAAATTGTATATTTGTGTGTGAGAGATTGGGGTTGTATATATGTGTGTGTGAGAGATCGGGGTTGTATATGTGTGTGTGAGAGTTTGGGGTTGTATATGTATGTGTGAGAGATTGGGGTTGTATGTGTGTGTGAGAGAGATTGGGGTTGTATATGTGTGTGAGAGAGGTTGGGATTGTATATGTGTGTGAGAGAGATTGGGGTTGTATATATGTGTGAGAGAGATTGGGGTTGTATATGTGTGTGAAATCATAGAAACCCTACAGTACAGAAAGAGGCCATTCGGCCCATCAAGTCTGCACCAACCACAATCCCACCCAGGCCCTACCCCCATATCCCTACATATTTTACCCACTAATCCCTCTAACCTACACATCTCAGGACACTAAGGGGCAATTTAAGCATGGCCAATCAACCTAACCTGCACATCTTTGGAGTGTGTGAGAGAGATTGGATTGTGTATGTGTGTGTGAGAGATTGGGATTGTATATGTGTGTGAGAGAGATTGGGGTTGTATATGTGTGAGAGAGAGATTGGGGTTGTATATATGTGTGAGAGAGATTGGGGTTGTATATGTGTGTGAGAGAGATTGGGTTTGTATGTGTATGTGAGTGATTGGGATTGTTTATATATATATGTGTGTGTGAGAGATTGGCTTTTATTCATGTGTGACAGATTGTAGCTCAAGTTGTTTGTAGGGCTTGAGGCTGGGAGCAGGGCAATAGGACTAATTGGATAGTACTTTCAAAGAGTCAGCACAGGCAGTACGGCCGAACAGCCTCCTTCTCAATGACTCAATGACTGAACAGGCGGCGCAGTAGCACAGTGGTTAGCACTGCTGCTTCACAGCTCCAGGGACCTGGGTTTGATTCCTGGCTTGGTTCACTGTCTGTGTGGAGTTTGCACATTCTCCTCGTGTCTGCGTGGGTTTCCTCCGGGTGCTCCGGTTTCCTCCCACAGTCCAAAGATGTGTGGGTTAGGTTGATTGGCCATGCTAAAAAAATTGCCCCTTAGTGTCCTGAGATGCGTAGGTTAGAGGGATTAGTGGGTAAAATATGTAGGGATATGGGGGTAGGACCTGGGTGGGATTGTGGTCGGTGCAGACTCGATAGGCCGAATGGCCTCTTTCTGTACTGTAGGGTTTCTATGATTCTTCTATGAATTATTTTTGATACGTATCCATTCTGTGCGTGACAGAACGGGAGTGTTAGTGTTTGTCTGTCTGTGGAGCACTTTTTGCCTGTTGATACCCAAGTCTTTACATCCCTTCAAATTGTGTTTGTATGAAACTGGATAATATATCTACCATAGGACCCAGTGTTTTAGCAAAGTGAGTGTCCAGTCACCCCCTGTGACTGATCTGGCTGATATATAAATAGATCATAGTTTTATTGGAAAATCAGAACTGTGATGAGGATGCAAACAAGACAGGTAATCATAATTCACAACATACTTATATACAATCATTAAAATAAAGTCTAAAATAACAAAAGAATTGCACAATTACCAACATTTCAGCATACAACTCGTTACATGGTACAAAATGTGAGTCTCCTTAATTTAGAATAGAAATGAAACGTCAACTGTATTCTACTTTGTGTTAAAACCCATCAATCGTGTGTTGTCAGGTTGAGCTCATTAATTTCTAGATCATTTACATATTATCTATGAGTTTTTATAAATGGGTGATTGGGCTGTCTTGTGGTCTATTCGTTCAATATTATATTCGTGGAAGGGTGTCTTTTCACCTTAATGTTTTGGACATTTTACTTTTGTGTCGTTGTGGTAATGAGAGGTGAGAATTGTAGAGTTTCCCAGTGAAATCCAGACAGTCTTTTCCACCTTCCAGTTGGGATCACACACACACTCAGCTGTGGATAAATTGCCCCTTGATGTCTGGGGGATTAGCAGGGTAAGTACATGGGATTATAGTGATAGGGCCTGGGTGGAATTTCTGTCAGTGCAGGCTCGATGGGCCAAATGGCCTCCTTTTTTGCATTGTAGGGATTCTATGATTCTCTGATGGTGTCAGAGTCGTTTTGGTACATGCGACCGAGGATCAGCTTTGGAACTGGTTTCAAAACAGTTTCCACCTTGTGCACCAGCTCTTTGGTAAGTCCAGCATTCCAAACAGACACTGTGGCCAGAACTCTACCAGCCCGCCCGCCATGGAATCGGAGCAGGCGAGGGTCCGACAACGGAAATCTCCTTTGACCTCGGGCGGAATTTCAGGTCTTGTCTGAGCGAAGCTGTAAAATCGCACCCTGTGTATTGAACTATGGAATTTACATGACTGCGAAACACAGCAAATCGATCGATAGGCCGTGAAGCTTGAGAAAATGTAGCATGTGAAGTCTTCCAGTTAAGCATGTCACGCAAAAGGTAATCCCATTTGAGATCACTTTGAATGTAGATTGCTAATAGGCCTGTTGCATAATATCAGAGTTGGTGAGAGAGGGAGCAAGAGGGTTGTGCGTTGAATGCAAATCTGTAACATTGCATTTTAAGAGGCATGCTTGCCTTCATCAGCCAGGGCATCGAGTACAAGAGTTGGCAAATCATGTTGCAGCTATATAAAACCTTGATTAGGCCGCATTTGGAGTATTGCGCAGTTCCGGTCGCCACATTACCAGAAGGATGTGGAATCTTTGGAGAGAGTGCAAAGAAGGTTCACCAGGATGTTGCCTGGTCTCGGGGGTGTTGACTATGAGGAGAGGCTGAATAAACTAGGACTGTTTTCGCTGGAAAGACGGAGGTTGAGGGGAGACCTGATAGAGGTCTACAAAACTATGAGAGGCATAGACAGGGTGGATAGTCAGAGGCTTATTCCCAGGGTGGAAGTGTCAATTACAAGGGGACACAGGTTCAAGGTAAGAAGGGGAAAGGTTAGGGAGATGTGCATTGCAAGTTTCTCACGCAGAGAGTGGTGGGTGCCTGGAACGCGCTGCCAGAGGAGGTGGTGGAAGCAGGCACATTAGCATCATTTAAGTGGCATCTGGATGGGTACATGAATAGGGAGGGAATAGAGGGGTATGGATCCTATGATTCTATGAGTAAGGCAGAAGGCATTTTTTTGTTTAGTTAGGGCATCATGATCAGCACGGGCTTGGTGGGCCGAAGGGCCTATTCCTGTGCTGTTCTTTTCTTTGGTCTTGTTCTTTGTTCTGTCTTTTCGATTGTTGAGATCCAGTGTGCACGTCCCGGACTGCCTCCTAATGGAGGGAGATTGATGATGATGTGAGAATCGGCATGGACAAATGCTTTTGCTAAAATTAGTTAGCGTGACCGTTGCTGATGTTTTCTGTTTGTTGGTGTTAAGATGCAGCTGGTTGAGGAGATCCATGAGGCAGTGGATTGTGGGTAATTCATTTCTATTATCGGGCTGCAGATAGTCGAACCTAGTCCACCTCGCTGTTTAAAAGCCTGTTAGGGTAGCACGGTGGCACGGTGGTGAGCACTGCTGCCTCACAGCTCCAGGGGCCCGGGTTCAATTCCGGCCTTGGGTCACCGTCTGTGTGGAGTCTGCACATTCTCCGTGTGTCTGCATGGATTTCCTCCGGGTGCTCCAGTTTCCACCCACAATCCAAATATGTGCGGGTCAGGTGCATTGGCCACGTTAAATTGCCCCTTAGTGTCCCAGGATGCGTAGGTTAGAGGGATTAGTGGGGTTAATATGTGGGGTTACGGGAATGGGGCCTGGGTGGGATTGTTATCAGTGTGGACTCAATGGGCCGAATGGCCTCTTTCTGCACTGCAGGGATTCTATGAATTCTATGATTCTAAGCAACAAGAATATTAAACACACAAAAAGATGCAGAAACCTGCATCTAGCAGTTCTCTTGTATCCCAATGTGATGACAAACATTGTTGCTTTGAATGGAGTGATTCCA